>NC_053160.1:123144459-123331959 GCF_016835505.1 Polypterus senegalus | reverse complement strand
TGCACTGCATCAGTTCACGTGAGCTGCTTGGTGTACTTGCATCAAAGGTTTCCAACTATGCTGGTGCCATCTCGTGAGATGTCCATGGCTGTATGTAATGTTAGCTAAGACCCGGCACTTAAAAGTTTCTCTCCCAGTTTCGCTGAGTTTGTGCCAAACGCCACCCTGACCATCTTATCTTCCTCTGCATAAGCACAGTCCATCATCCATGAATATTTAGCGACAGTGTTTCTATTGGATTGCCGCTGACGGATGGCCTTATATGGGCAGGCACTAAATTACAAACGCCAGCGGCAGCCTGTCTATGAACTTAATTTAAAGTTTAGGTTCACACCGTCCTTTGTTTCCGAAGTAGCAGCACTCATCAATATGGTTGTATATGTCAGTCGCTCGCTTCTTATTGTTTCGCTGCCTTCTCAATTATATAATGCATGTTTTCTTCAGCGCTTTTTGTAGCTCTTCCTTGTTTTCTACGCATCATGCTGACAGTCAGTTCATGTGATTATGTGGGAGGCGTGATGATGTCACACGAAACTCCGCACCCCCACGGCCATCGAGCTCAACTCCATTACAGTATATGGAGAAAAATAGATTCCAGTTATGACCATTACGCGTAGAATTTCGAAATGAAACCTTCCCAACTTTTGTAAGGAAGCTGTAAGGAATGAGCCTGCCAAATTTCAGCCTTCCACCCACACGGGAAGATGGAGAATTAGTGATGAGTCAGTGAGTCAACCAGTCAGTGAGTGAGTGAGTGAGTGAGTCAGTGAGGGTTTTGCCTTTTATTAGTATAGATACTTTCCACATCAAAGGTAAAGTTAAAAACTATAAACAGGACCAAGTATGGACTTACATTATCTACAATTAGTCTCACTAGTTGCCTGAAATAAGGCAAATAATAGTTTCTAAATATGCATTAGTCTAATTGTACATGCCAATCTATTGTACTTATACATTTTAATTTTCAGCAATGATAGAACTAGTGCTAAACCGAGTTAATTTTAAAACAGATCTCTAATGACTGACTATGTTTAAATGATGTCATCTCAGACAAGCAATGTTACCTGCTTGTAACTAGTATTGAAATACCTGGAATGGAGATCACACAAGAGTAAAGGCATAATCTCAACTATTAAGTTAACATACAATCTTACTGTGCTTAAAATTGTAGAATAGGAGTTTGCATAAATACAATATTTGCTGTGGAGAGAAAATCTACAAAAAGATTAACCGTAAACCTTTTGGCAGTATTGTTTAGCATGTTACATATAAACATTTATGATTTAATAAAGATGATTATAAGAAGCCAATAAAGGTGCAACTTTTTAAATATCTAAATCATTTTGGTTAGGTGACAGTCCATAGAAGCAACTGTGAATAACCACACACTAATAAATAAGAATCTAACCTGCTCTGAGAGTATTTCAACTTTTTCAGGAAGATCTTGGAGTGAAGCAGCTGCAGCAAGTTCAGTCTGCATGCACACTTTCTCAGACAGTGCTTGTTCCAGTTCCTTTCTGAGACTAAACACAACTTTTTCCATTTCCATTTGTTCAATTATATCTTAATAAGAAAAAGAAAAAATAAATTTTGCTCACAATCATAACTTTGTACAAATTAAACTTTGAGTATAAACATTTGTTTTTGTACACGATCATCACAAAATCATTAATATGTATACTTATGTGTCATTTTCTGGAAAAATATGTATATGTCTGGCATTATTTAAATACATACTTTTATTGTATAACAAAACATCCAAAAAATTTTGCTTCTAATTCAACCTGCTACGCATGCTACATGAAGATGCCCATAAAAAGTTTTAAAGGGGCATTGCAAAAGGATTACAAGTATGTTTTGAAAGTTTAAAAGCCTTCATGTTCAATGCCAAGTCACTGAGAATATCAGGTATCATACTAAAAGGAATACAGAGAAGATCAGCTGACGGAGCTGGGCGGTCTCATGGTCTGGAACCCCTGCAGATTTTATTTTTTCTCTCCAGCCATCTGGAGTTTTTTGTTTTTTTTTCCTGTCCTCCCTGGCCATCAGACCTTACTCTTATTCTATGTTAATTAGTGTGGTCTTATTTTAAATTTTGTCTTTTTTTTTCTTTATCATGCAAAGCACTTTGAGCTACATTTGTATGAAAATGTGCTATATAATGTAAATAAATGTTTTTGTTGACTTATTGGAGTAGTATGTGACCAATCAATTGCTTTCTTTTCCAGCTTTACCCTTTCGTAATCTTTCTGTTAGATACCTTTAGGAACCTTGCCATCCAAAAGACAAGTCAACTTCGTGTTTTCAGCAAATGCCTGATTTAGCTCCTTCTGAAGATCACTTTGCATTTTTTTGTAGTGCATTTTTTCACTCTCCAGTTGAGACTGTAGCAAAAGGAGACTTTTTTCCATTTCATTAAACTTGATGCTCATTTCATTCTGCCACAAAAAGGAAACAACAAATGAAGTTCAACAAATATAGGTAAACTGGACAAAATGGGTTTCACATTCATAGGAAGTACCATTTTTGAAGTTAACTCCAGATTTTCACTTCTAAGAAATGATGTTTCTTTCCTTGCATCAATTGTCATGGCTTCTGCATCTTTTAAAGACTGTTTGAACTGAGAGATCTGTTGTAAAAGAGTTTGATCACCCTGCCAGAAACAAAGTAAAATGTTAAAAAGATGATGTTCACAATTTTCTAAATTATCATATTGATCATTACAAAAGCATACTTACAAAATCTATTTTGATTTGTATTCAGTATCAGGTAAATTGGTTCAGTAAAAACGAAACATGGACTTTTGTTCACAACAACACAGTGATCTTAACCTGTGCAGGTCTTAAAAATGGTCAGCTTTCCTAAATGAATGCTTAAATTTGGTTTCATATCTTTTTATGAAATTTCAGAAATTTGGTAATGGTAAGCAAGGTAAAATATTTAACGTTTGGCTGTGGCAAGTGAAATGGATAAGCTACATCTGCCGTTTACTTTTGGATTTTTACGTACAGTTAGATTCAGTAGGGCATAACCTATTGGATATTTGTTTTATTGTTTATAATTAATCTCTGTGTGTGTTGTTGTATGAAATTTTGAATACAAGTTGATAAATATTGTCTTTATTTGCAAGTTAGACAAAACAATGTAATATTAGTGTTTCATTGGTGAGAAGCTCAGGTTTTAGGAAAGTACTTTGCTTAATGTTATTTTATGAATATTATCAAAATACATTTAAACTGTAACTTAACTCCTGCTTGACTTTTTACTCTACCTAATTGGTAAAGGTTATTGATATAGCAGGGAAGATGGAATGAAGTTATAAAGTACAATACCTAATAAACAATGGTAAGTCTATGGGGTTTGAGGCATTCTGACAAAGGCTACACAGTAAAAGAATACAAAATGAGAAAGTAGAGTAATATAGAACTCTACCAAGGCAAAACAGTTGTCAATTTTTTTTTTTGACAAATTAAATTTCAATGTGCCACTTCGCTCTTTGAAGGAAAAAAATCTACCTCTTGCAATTTTATGATGCCATCAGGATATATGAAAATAGCTTAATGGAGCTATATTAACATATTTCACACATGGCATTTATATACTAAAGTATACCTCACAAATGGCTTCCTCCGAGATACTGAACCAGTTAAAAATGTTTATTAACTTAGAAATTGGTGAACACGCACAAACCAGAATACTCCTCAGTAGTGGTTATCCTGTTCTCAGTTGTTCCTCAAAGGTCTGCTAAACAAACCTCTGCAGTTCACAGAAATCTTTATGTAGATATTGAATAAGCTTCTCTTATCTAGTACTCTTATATAAAGCTCTAGTCCATAACATTCTTCCTGGTCCCCCACAGTTTTCAACCATTAAAATATGCAACAAAACAGAGCTGTTGTGATGTACTGGTACCCTGGTCCAAGGCTCTTTTCTATCTTGTACTCAGTAATGCTAGGATATATACCTATGGATTCATGGAGTTTGAGAATGATATAGAAGAGCAATCAGTACAAAATTAAACTTTATTTTCCTTTTAAAATATACCGGTAAATACAACTCAATTTTAGAAATGCAAGGACTCTTGTCAAGAAAATTTAGGACACTGCGTACCAGATATGCTGTATATTAGTAAAAAATGAAAGATTTTACTGCATAATGCAATATACCAAAGATGAAAGTAAAAACACAACACACTGCAGTGGGATATAGAGCATATATCACATGGTTGGATTATTAGTTTCTGCTGATTCACACTGACGGAAAAGTAAGATATGGGGTAAATACTTGAGTCCATGGATCTATTCTGCTAGCAATTTCACCGAATGACAGTAGGGTAAAAGTATATAGCAAATACTTGAGGCATAAGTTGAACTGTGTAAGGAAGGTTAAAAGTCACAGGATATTTAACAAGAATACTTTTGCATTTTAAATGGTAAGGATAAACCAATTATAACATTTAGGAATTACAAGACAATCTGTCATCAACTGTTCCATGCTCAGTGCTTATTGACAACACTGAGTCACTAAGTCAGCAAAGAATTAAAACACAAGTTCTCCACTTTTGTAATGCTCTTACATATATTTGCTATTTTTGCAAAACAATAAAATAAAGTGGAGCAACATTACTCAGGATTGGTAGGTTATTGTATTTTGGAATGCCAATAACTATGCTACAATTAAATTGAATTGTGGATTTTTTTTTTTTCTTCAAAAGATTGCAACAGCTTTCAAAAAGAACCACATAGGGAGCAAAGACAAAAGCATAGGGAAAGAGACAAGGAACTCATGATGCCTCAAAGCAGACTGACCTCCCTTTTCAAGACAGAATGAATATCACAACATAAAATGACACACCCATGAAGGACAGTGAATTTCCAAGGGAGTCTGGTACATTTAATAAGCGTAGAAACTACAGGACCACATGCTCCTGTTCCCATATAATGCAAGTACGAGTCTAGAGAAGAGAATTCACTTATAATTACCAAGAATGGAGGAAGTCTACCAGAGGATTGGAAGGCGATATGGCCACAGAGAATTCCTAATATTGGAAACCAGAGGAAAAATGAATCCCGCACATTGCCAAAGACTATCTAAAATGTCCAAGATATTACCTCAACAAAGAATCACTTAGACTTATTGTTTAAAACGAGGACATCTCCTTTCAATGAAGTCAGTTCTGTCAACTATTAGACTGTAATAAATTTATATGATGCAGAAACAAGTGTACAGATAAAACTGCTGTCTTAATGCAAGACTCTGCATCGTGTACCTCTAGACTGACCTCAATACGTAGTCGAAAGAAATTCAATACAAAAAAAAGCAAAGAATGAAAATGGCAGTGGAAAAAAAAACCCACTAGCATTGCTTTGGCCTCTCTACAAAACAGAACGCTTTGTATAAACCACTTTTAAAAAATTAGGCCTTTTAAACATTGTTTGGCAGTTTACATGTCAGAAATGCTTTTTTTTTTTTTTTTTAAATTACATATTCGAGTTCATGCTTTCTTTAGTCTTACCGGTTTCTGTAATTCTGATATCCACTCTTCCTGCTGACCTAGCTGCTTTTTCTTGTTTTCCAGTTCAGCCTAAAAAAAGTACAGTTTATACATTTGAGATGTTTATATATAAAAAAAAAAAACAAAAAAAACACTACAATCCTGGATACATAGAGGTATATTGAAAGACAGCAGACATAACAAGGAAGAATATTTTATAAGCACTCTCTAAATCATAGTAGTATTTAGCTACCAAAATGTGGCCAGCTTAGACTCAACATGTGATGCTATATTTCCCAATTTTAATTTACAGCAATAATCTCAATTAACAAAAAAGGAAAATTAAATAGGTCCAAGATTCTTACCTTCAGTTGACTAATTAATGACTCTGCATTGTCAGTTGCTGCCTTTAAAGTAGCAATTTCATTTTTTAGAACGCTCTGTAGATTTAAAAAGACAAATGCTTACAAAAAGTATGGAAAAATATCAGTAACCACAATCAAACCTGAAAGTGTCTGAATTACACTTACTCAATGCATTCTTTCTTGTAGAATGTGAATTTTGAACATAAAGACCCCAAATCAATACACCTTCCCACACACTTGAAAGTAAAACAAATTCAAACATATTCTAAATCCAAATCCAAAGTATGGTTTAGTGGAACAAAAGCAGAATTCACAGTGGATGCTTTTGAGCCAAGACTAGTAATTTAATGCCACCACCAAAACCACAAGTTACAACCTGTCTTAAAGCAGTTACATTTATAAACTGTTCCTGCACATTAGCATGTGTAAACATACACATGATTAATTAGATCAGAAAGCAGTTTAAATAATTTGCTACTTTTTATTTGGAAATAGTACACAACCTTAATCATTAGCATTTACTTTGCTTAACGGTTAAAAATGTATACAGTACATATTACATTAATGAAACACATTGAAATCAAAAGCATGAAATTGACATATTCACTTTAATATCAAGAAAGCAGTTAAATGCAAATGTTATAAAAATACCTGTTCTAAAGAAATAAATGTGTTAATTTCATCTTTTTCCTTAAGCTCACATTCTATAACTCCAATTTCAAGCCTCAAATTTTCATTTTCATTTGTTAAGTTTTTGCATTCTGACCGAATAATCTTTAGCTTGGAAAGTGCTTTATCCTGAAAAGAAAAAAAAAAATGAAACACAAGGCACTAAAAAACAAACAAAAAAATGAATAATTTAAATTATTACTATTACCCTTTCATCCTTTAGGGCTTCACAAAGTTCGATACTTTCAAGGAAATCCTTCCGATACTATATTAAAAAAAAAAATAAATTCAGAGAACTGAGGGGGAAGGGAAAAAGTAAAAGCTATATTTCTTCAAGTTACACATCAAGCACCATAAGGAGAGTTTGGTCACTTCCTATACAAAGAGGTAGACAAATTAAAATGATTTGTGGTAACAATTGCAAAACAGATCTTAACAGTAGGAGGGAGGTAGAAAGAGATAGAGAGGCTCTGCCTCTAAATCAGATGCTAGGCTTGATCAGTGTGCAAGTGGTTTTATCTCATTACTAACTGTGCTACCTATCTAAGATGGGTTGAAATCTAAACAATCAACACAGACCTCAGTGTTAACATTTGCAATGCAGCATGCAATGTATATGCGTCTGTTATATACCATTTGTTATGGGACTTAGAAAATATTTTAGTAATAAAGTACACTGAATTTGTTATTCCAATTGGTGGCACATCAAACATTAAAACTGCTTTTATGATGCGTCATCTTTTGTAATGAAAAAACACAGTAACTGGAAAGACAGATTAACACACAGACACATTTGTTTTTCTTTTTTAAAAAGTGGACATCGAGAATTACTGCTGCAATGGTGCAGTGTAACTTTCACAACACATTTTACCGAAAATGCACAATAATTTCCTGTAACTAGATTGACCCAATGTTCAAAGATGCAAATCGCTCTGGGGTTCACTTACTACCACACAGAAACCACTGTTTTTAAAAGGGGTTTTCCTGGTTGACTCTGCCCCAGGGTGCAACCTGACATCTACCTAAATGGACCAACTCCTTTGGAAATTTAGGTCTGTGTATGTTTGATATCACTACTATGAAAATTTTAAAGCTACATGCCATCAATTATAAACTACAAGAGCTTTCAATAGAAAGAAACAACAACCCCACAAGTTATTACAAAAAAATGTAAGCCCAAAATAATTCTACAATATCAATAATAAAAAAATTAACTTTTGAGAACTGTCTGTGATGCAAACACAAATAACATACCAACATATCAGCACACCAAAACAAAAGGCTTTCAAACTGGTGAAGATAAAAGCCAACTAGTTCAAACATTAGTTCATTCAAAGTACCAATAGTGGCTTAACAGACAGCTATAAACTTGACTTGAGGTTCCAATAGCTATTTTTGATATTTGTTTTGTCTAAGTTTGAAATATTAAGTGCAAAGCAATCTAATGACTATATCCACATACCATAGCATAATTAGTAAATAAAAAGCCATCTCCACTCATTTTATAAGGAGTGGCAGTAAATAAAACTATGCACACACAAGCCATTTCTTTCTCCGTCTTATATTACAATTACATATTGACACATATGAACACCCAGCTCCATCTTCTGCTTGTTATGAGTGTTCTGGCTTAAGGTAAGAAAACAAATTTAAAATTTACTTATTTATTTGTTTAATGTTGAACTTTTTATTATCACAAGCCAGAACGTAAGCACCCCATCCACCATCAACAGTACTGATCTAATAATCCCTATCAATTTCTCTGACCTAAAGAGTCAAACATTTGTTTCTTTTGAATAGGATTCTGTAATTGCAGTGACATCTTAGCACCATGAACACACAATTTTTTTGTTTTTCCTGGTTAGCTGTGATGAACAGAAGATCAAGCCATCCAGTTTAAATATGTAGGGTTAAACTGCATCACTACTATGGCAGGCAAACTAGGCAAATTTTTGTGCTGTTCCGTCTACTGAACCCATATTTATCATAAAACATTTTAAATTTCATAAATTCTATTAAGTTAGGTTAACTATAATGTATGTACACGATTTAATGAACCTCCACTCAGGACTTAGAGTAATGCATGCCATTTTTTTTTTGGCGTTGGCCCAATTACAACTCCCCATTGAAAATCTGAGGCCTGTATTTTAATTTGCATGAACAATAATATAAATGCAAAATTTTGTGAAAGCAGACACAACCATTTTTTTTAATAATTAACATTTTGTTGTGTTTATCCACCATTACATCATAATTCAGGAATTTTATAGAGGTGCATTTTTTGCCATACATTATGAATTTAAAAAACAAACATTGTCATACTTAACTATAACTAAAAAGACAGCAAGACATTTTCAAATGCTTACAATTGAAATGAATTAACAGAAAGTGATCTATAAATGTGGCTTACCAGTTCACATTGTGAAACATAAGCAGCTACATCACCATCATCTTGCTTTTCATGCGATTGCACTCCATCTTCCAAAGAGGTTATTAATTTCTCACTATCTTCAGATTGAATGAAAACATCAGCAGATTCTTTCAGACTTTCCATGTCAGAAAAACATCCTGAGGTCTGAAGGCAGACTTCACTCATAGGGGACTTTAAACTAACATTTTTGACTGTTAAGACATCCAGCTCTTGTTTCACTTTCTGCAATTCAATCAGCTGTTGCTCCAGATCAAAGACTCTTCTTTCCAAAGTAATTCGCATTTCACTTTCTTTAAGTTTCTCAGCAGTTTCTGTTTGAAGTTGCTGCTCCAGATTAACAATCTGAGCTTTCATCTCTTCAGATTGAAACGAGTTTGAATTACTACCACTAGGAAGGAAACAAAAAAGAAAAATGTCACTATCACAAGCAAAACTGAACAATCCAATATGACCTCAAGCATAAATATGGAAGAGAACTTTAATACTGTTTAATCATTTATACACTAAATCATTCAACAAAACATTTTTAGCATGTATAAAAATAGTAGCAAAATTTGTTTGATCGTTTTTCTGCAGTGTTACATGCATATAAGGATGACAGTTCTTATGTTGTAAACATTAGTTTATTACTGGATACAGATCTTATTTGACTTGACCTTTTCATATTTTAGTTCATTCAGAATATTCAATCTCACCCAATCTGTTATTTTACTTTACAAGTCTAACAACAGTATCATGTTAATACACCTTCATTCAGTCTAAGCAAAGTCTTTACCCTACATAAATGTTAGGACATAATGATCTTTACAGATTCTCACTTTATGCATTAAAATGGAGTGGGATGATAATAAAACAAACCATTATAACTATATAAGAAACCACATACATCTTTGTTTATTTGACATATATAAACAGCTATTAAAATTATAGCACACATTTCAAACTGACCCTATCTCCAAAGACACAGAGGTTTGAGACACTATGGGCTGCAGCTTCTGTTGATGGAACAATTCTGCTACTTGCTATGCATTTGCTAATCAATTCTGATGCTCCAGCATTTTTCTAACAAGAAATTATATTCACACAGCTCATACTGTGGGAAAGAGCAGGATGTACTGTATGTATGAATGTATGAATAGTAACTTTCTCAAGTTAAATAAAGAAAAAACTGAAATCTTAGTGATTGGTAATAATGGATACAATGAGGCTATTAGAAATAAACTGGATACATTAGGATTAAAAGTCAAGAAGGAGGTACAAAGCTTAGGGGTAATTGTTCACTGTAATCTAAATTTTAAATCGCATATTAATCAGATCACTAGGACAGCATTTTTTCACCTAAGAAACATAGCATAAGTTAGACCTTTTATATCTTTGAAAGATGCTGAGAAATTAGTTCACGCATTTGTTTTCAGTCGACTAGATTACTTTAACGCACTCCTCTCGGGACTACCCAAAAAAGACATAAATCGACTGCAACGAGTACAGAATGCAGCTGCTAGAATCCTAAGTAGGAAAAGAAAATCCGAGCACATTTCTCCAGTTTTAATGTCACTACACTGGTTACCTGTGTCATTCAGGATTGACTTTAAAATTCTGCTTATGGTTTATAAATCCTTAAATAATCTCGCCCCATCTTATATATCGGAATGTCTGACACCTTAAATTCCAAATCATAACCTTAGATCCTCAAATGAGTGTCTCCTTAGAATTCCAAGAACAAAGCTTAATAGAAGTGGTGAGGCGGCCTTCTGCTGCTATGCACCTAAAATCTGGAATAGCCTGCCAATAGGAATTCGCCAGGCTAGTACAGTAGAGCACTTTAAAACACTGCTGAAAACATATTACTTTAACATGGCCTTTTTATAACCTCAATTTAACTTAATTTGACTTAATCCTGATACTCTGTATGTTCATTTCTTCATAATAACTATTCATGGTGCTCTAAAATCCATACTGACCCCTACTCTCTGATTCTTTTTCCGGTTTCTTTGTGGTGGTGGCCTGCGCCACCTCCACCTACTCAAAGCTTCATGATGCTCCAGCAATGATGGATGGATTAAAAGGCAGAAGTCTACATGACCATCATCATCAAGTCCTTCCGTGAGAACCCTAAATCCAAAGAGGACGGTTTCATTTATGTTAGGTAGAATGCCCAGAGGGGACTGGGCAGTCTAATGGTCTGGAATCCCTACAGATTTTTTTTTTTTCTCCAGCCGTCTGGAGTTTTTTATTGTTTTTTCTATCCCCCCTGGCCATTGGACCTTACTCTTATTCTATGTTAATTAATGTTGACTTATTTTGTTTTCTTATTGTGTCTTTTATTTTTCTATTCTTTATTATGTAAAGCACTTTGAGCTACTGTTTGTATGAAAATGTGCTCTATAAATAAATGTTGTTGTTGTACTAAATACCTTACGGGCACCTGAACATCAATCGCCTTCTCCCTTCTCTTGATACATGGCCTGCCACATGTATAAGAAAATGAACAAAAATAGTATGCCCCAGAGTTTGCAGCTAAAGGTCCATACAATTGCTCAAGATGTGCTATTTGTATGTACCAGAATGTGGGAAAAACCACTCATTGCCAGATATTAGCTCATTGAAAGCCTCTAGTTCCCTTTGTGCATTTAAAATTAGACTATGCAAGATTAACAAAAAGCCTAAACACTGAATACCTGCTATTAGTAGTTAATGTTTTCCAAGTTGGTTGAGGCTACCCCCGCTATAGGGTTAGGCGGTATGGCCAAATGTTATATCACAATATAGTTAAAAAGGATCACTATTAAGATGTATATCACGATACAAGCAACAGTATGTGCACATACTTTTCAGAAAGAATCTATTGTAGGTACTTCTGTTGACCCAATTTTATAGGTTGTGCAGGTTGGGCTCTCCCGAGATATAGTTTATTTTGCACAAAATAAGAAAACTGAACAATAGATATAATGCACTTGCCTTTTGAGGCACAATTTAGTAAAAAGTGTACATAGAGTACACAGTAAAAAATAGAAGATTGACAAAAAAAAGTACTCAAACAGCTATTCTACAATTTCTCTGATTTCACACTGAATACAAATAAACCTAATTAGACTTTAATATTGCCTTTGAAAACATGTTTGTGAACATGAAGAAAAATGGTATAGACACAAACCAAACAAAATGTGTATCTGTCTAAATTGACTGCCTTCAGAAGCTATCAAACCACACCAATGAAATTAAAGGATCTTGAGAACACAAGTTTTAATTTTCAAAATTCTCTTTCCACAGAAATTGATGTTAGTAGACCATGTTTAAAATGATCTTCTAATGAAGAAATATCCTTCTACTTAAACCAAACAAAACATCTTCTATCCCATTGTTTTCTAACCATATGACTGACAACACACTTCATACTGCCAAATTTCCACCTGGGAACAATTTAAGTTCACTCTATATATTCTTTCTTTAATCAGAAACAAAACCAAACTGTACTGCACTGTCACATGATCCTTGATGCTTTTCTTTAGTACTAATAACAATTCTTGCCCAAAAGAGCAGAATCCCTTTTGGAATTTACGGGATTCGAACCGGCAACCTTGCGATTGCCAGTGCAGATCCCTAGCCTCAGAGCCACAACTCTGTACGATCTTTCAGCCTCCTTCATTATCTTGGATATGGACCACATTTCAATAGATCACTCTGTTGACTACTGGTCTTTTGCTTTTCCAATTTTTAAGAATCCCACCTTCACAAACAATCATTCTGTGCAAGTGTATCAACCATTTAACTCCAGGAAGACATGCCCATACAGTTAATATTTTTCACACCACTCCAATTGAGACCATTGCTTTACCTCTCCATCTTTCATCGCTATTACATCCTACTCTTTTGAACACCTGCAGCTTGGTCTTCATATTGTTTTTAACATCACCCCATTCATTCTCATTAAGCAGATTCCCCATGTACTTAAAGTATTCTTAATCCCATTAGTATGAAACATAAGATTTCCCTCAGTAGTTCACACCAAATATATTCTACATTTCTTTTTACCAGAAGCCTTGTGATCCTGAAAAAAATACATCTTCCTTTCTCATTTTAAGCTCACTTGCAATCTCTCATCTCTTGGCTTTTCACACTCTTGCAACTGCTTTTCTAGGATTTAGCTTCACTTGACTGCACAATTGCTTTATGGGCATCTACCCTGTTCCTCTGGTGTCACCTCTACCTCAGCATTTCACCACATTTCCTCTTCTGTTGTTTCCAACCAGACATTTTTAAATTGGATCCACCATCATCATCAAGTTCTTCTGTGAGAACCCTAAATCCAAAAAGGACTGTTTCATTTATGTTAGGTAGAATGCCCAGAGGGGACTGGGCAGTCTAATGGTCTGGAATCCCTACAGATTTTATTTTTTCTCCAGCCGTCTGGAGTTTTTTTGTTTTTCTGTCCCCCCTGGCCATTGGACCTTACTCTTATTCTATGTTAATTAATGTTGACTTATTTTGTTTTCTTATTGTGTCTTATTTTTCTATTCTTTATTATGTAAAGCACTTTGAGCTACTGTTTGTATGAAAATGTGCTATATAAATAAAAGTTGTGTTGTTGTTGTTGTTCTTGCCATTTATGCTTCTGAACCCCCATTTATTCTTACTACCAATGTTCTAGAAAATTTGTACCTTCGCTGACGTTTAACTTCCAAACCGCGAGTATTGGAACGAACATTCTATTGGAGTTACGACTCAAACATTTCTTTCAACCAATACATAACAGTTCTAAGACTCACTTTTATATTTTTCACCATGCCCTGATCAACCCTCCTTACCAACGAATAGTTTATCGTCTTTCCTACACCACCATATTCACATGTCACAAACGTATTTTCCTCCTTCTTAAAGAGTATGGCACACAAGTATTTCTATACTAATCCTCTCAGCCTCAACTTTTCTCACTGAAGCTAAAGCCCCCAGGAGCTGCTTCATCGCATGGGATCCAATGCCTCCAATCAAGTCAAACCCATTAAAATCACCGCCCCCAAGACAGTTCAGACATCAAATCCATCAGCTTCTCCCATGACACAACTTTCCCTTCAATGCTTCTGATAACCTGTAGCACATATGCCAAGACTATATTCATAAGTTGATGTTTTTAACAATCACCTTAACAACTACAACCCTCTCCCTCTCTAGCACCATCAGTTTGCCAGACTATTCTCCTGACACAAACACCTATGGCAGCATGGTCGGGAAAAAGAATTCTAATACCTTTACTTTTCAGTGTCATTTTCTGTATACAGTAGAGATTTACTATTTCAGTTCAGCACTTCCATCAATTCATTTTCCTAATATTCCAAGTCATAATAATACTTATGCTCTTTTCTTTAAATCTCTTATTCATTGCCACAAAACTGGCCCTTGTCTCATCAGGTCTAGGAACATCAAATGCAGTTTTCACAACTATAACAAGCAGGAGGGACAGCTACTGGGTCCTATGGACTGAACCCTGGCCATGCTTTGCAACTCTTAACTCTTTGTATTTCATTACATTATAATTAATGATTAGCATAACTGTTATACTTTTAATGGTTATGCAAAACATTTTTTATATAATTATAGATTTTCAATGTATAAAAGTATTTAAGCATTCCTACTATATGAAAAAATTTACTAAGAAACAAGATTACAGAAGGAGGTCTGAAAAATATTATCGAGATATATAATTTACTAGGAAAATGTGTTAAAATACTTGAATGTGATAAGGAAAAGCAGCCACTAAAATCTGCTGCTGTCTGTTTCAACATAAAGTTTTAATATTGAGTGCTATCTCACTGGAAATTAAGCTATCTAGCTTTTTATCTCAGCCAGGCAGCCTGAAAACAGCTAGACAAACAAATTTGAGACTCGGAAAAGAAGCCTATACTTGTTCCTGCTGCATTACATATTTGTTTGCAGAGGTTAATGGTCATTAAATGTTATTTTTTTTTTCTCTAACAAAGGATTTTTGCCCCTGCTGCCTTTTTTGACAAAATGTGGTTGTTTTCAAGTGAGCATTCTTGATTGTAATATCTTTACAATTAAGGACTGTACCCTTGATTGTATGCAAGTCTATCCCAGCCCCTACTAAAAAGAAATTTCACTTTTCAGTACATAAAGAATTATAAATGTTTTTATCAAGTTTGTTTTTTGTTAATTTCCAGTCTGAATAAAAATTATGAAGCTAACAAGATGATAAACCAAGTAAATATTTACTGAAATTCATAAGACAACATATTAACAAAAACATTTGTTTGAAAATAGTGCATAAAAAGTTCTGCAAATTGGTGACAAATGTCAGCTTATCTTTTAAAATCAGTTACACAAGGTACCAGTAAGGAATCTTTGAATGTTTTCATATGTAAATAGTAAAAAGTCAAGCAAAATGACACCTTTAATTGGCTAACTAAAAAAGATTACAATATGCAAGCTTTCGAAGCAACTCAGGCACCTTCTTCAGGCAAGATGTAAGACTCATATGCAAATAAAAAGTTCTGCAATTATCAAGCTCTCAAATATATATTTTAATGATTTAAACATAAAATGTAGCATGTTTGAAGAAACTATACACTCCCGAAAGATTATTCAATATTCAGAGCAATGGAAATTAAAACATGCAAGCATATACTTACGAGCTTAATGCATCAAACACAGAAAATTCATCAATCACAGATGAATCAATATTTTTACTCCTCTGTACTGTGATGTTAGAGCAATTTCTCTCATTGGTTGTATCATCTGAAGTGTGTGAAAATCCTTCTAAATCAAACTCTGTTGAATCAACTGATGAAAGCATATTACAGAGTTACATTTCTGTTTTTCCATATTTACTGTAAAATGTAAAGTCAATTGGACTTGTTTGCAAAAAACAAAGCCATTGTTATGAAGTACTGTTTTTACTTACTATGACATATTACTTTTACAATTGGACTTGAAAAGTTTCTTCTTTAACACAGTAAAAATAAACATTTAAACAAACTAAACTGGCATACTAAATATCCAGATATTTTTTGAACTGTACAAATTTATATACTTACACAAATCAAACTCTGATAAAGTTGTAGATCCAAATTTATATTTAACAGACTGCTGAAATGACATTGTCTCATCAAACTTAATTTTTTTGCTTGACTGCAAGCTCTGCAATAATTTCCCTGGAGCCCAAGTAACTCTTCTCTTGTTTGTAATCTGTATCAAACATATATACATTACTACAATAATAGCAATTCTTAACACAGACAAATATTAGAAATATTTAAAAATATTGTATTATACTGTCAATATTCCAAAGAAAATTAACAAAAAAGAATATATTATTTACCCCTACATACCGGAGGTTCTTGGCAGGAAAAATTTGATGAGTTAATTATCATTTTGGTCAAATTTTTAATCCTATCTTCTTGCTCCCTTTGAAGTTGTTCCTTTTCTTGTAAAAGAATAGTAAGATTTTCTTTCTCCGTTGCATGTAAACGGGTCTTAGAAGATACCTATTAGACAAATACATTGTAAAATATTCAGCATTTACAGCAATAGTAACATTTAATTGAAATAATGAAATGTAACATAGGTTATCATCCTAAATCCCAGCCACATCAGACCACCATTTATTCAATCATTGCTAAAATGCTAGGGCCCCAGATGAAAAGGTTCTCAAAAGGGTCGTCTGGAATTGTCAATTTAACCTAAATAAAGTTTGCTATGGAAAGTCAGAGAAAGTAACATTATCTGAAGATGACATTTAACACATACAATCCCACATGAGGAAAACATCCAAAGCTGAAATGGACAGTAAATAAGCTAGAAATAAAAGCCAATGTCCATAGACCTTTGATGTAGTAGATTTAAACATGATGCCTCCTTCTCTATAATAAAAACATTCAACTGTTACTAAAGGTTACTAATACAAACCTCATCCAGCAACTTCTCAAGATCAACAATTTGATTTCTGTATCTTCGGAGTAATGCTTCCTCACTCAATACCTCATTGACACGAGGTTCATTTTTCATGTACTTTGCAGTACTTGCAAACTAAACAAAATAAAACATATGAGAGAAATACTTAATGTTTTCCATTATCTAGCTAGGACCATAAGGTAGCCTAGAAGCAGAAGCATAATAAAGTGGAAAGGTATAGATCATAAAAAGTAAGATTTTTTTTTGGCTAAATCATTACTAATTAAAAATTATTTAATTAGTACCTGAAGAGTGCTTAGTGTTTCTTCCAGGGCAGCTGGTGTAATTGTGCAAATTATTATGGTCTTGGCATTTCCTCCCAAGGAGTTCTGGAGGATTCGAGTAAGTTTACTGTCTCTGTAGTTTATAAAACCTCTGTAATATAGACAAATACACAGAGTGGAGTAAGAAGTATAAAAGCTTTCAACTAATCGGTAGTAGTATATTTATAGTATATAAAATTACGCACAAAAAATGTAGAATCAGTTACAGTTGAAGCCAGAAGTTATAGTATATCTATAAGCCATAAATCTTAAGTAAGCATAATGTACTTTTTTTTTTTTAACTGTAACTGGAAACAACAACTTGACATTGATGGCTTTCCTAAGCAATGATGACCAGGATATAATTCCAATGGATTACATTTGTTGGTAATTTTTAAATAAACAAGACTGTCTTCCTGCAGCCTGATCTAAAATTTGTTGAGTAGTTCACCATATTCCAAGAAATAATTACAATCGAAATCATAATACTGGTAATTCCAGCAAATCCTGTAATTGTCTGAAAATTAAATGTTTTATTGAAAAAAGTGCTAAAGCCATTAAAATGATCTTTTAAGTATTTGCTGCTGCTTGTCCAAAGTGAACACCCTAAAAACATTTGGACAAAGTTGCATATAATGCAGATACAAGGTATAAAGGAAAATAGTGTTTTGGACCATGCAAACAAGAGTGAGAATCATTTGCGTCTCATTTGATACTAATATATCATAATTTATCAAGTTTGGGTGGGGTGGATATTTGAAAAGGTAGAAATTGCAGAGTCATTAAATTTCTAGTTATGTAATCTTACATCTTCATCCAGCAGTCATCAAGTTTGACAACCCCTCAAACTATAAAGTATATAATGTGACTCAAGATTAAGGTTAAGACTTAGCGTAAAACTGTGGCCTGGCAAAAGTAACTAGTTTGTGTATTGAAAGAAAAAAAAAAAAAAAAAAGCTGTGAAGAGATCTCCGTTGACTTTCACGAGGTTGTTGGCTCCAAGAGCACAACAGCAGGGTCTGACTGTTTTACAAATGACTCCTGTATTAGAAGACAGATTGAAGACTTATCCAGAATTCGATTGATGCATGTCATTCTCCATTTTAACAGCTTCATGATTAACAGTATGCAAACTGGACTTAATCTATAGCAGTCAAGTGGACATAATACTGTAAAAGTTGAGACAATTATTTCACACCCGGAAGCACAGTACCCACATTAGGGATTGTTCTGGTTTGTGAATGAGGTGGTTGATTAGGAATCTGAAGGATACTGTACAGTGACTGGCTTGGAGTGGATAGTGTTGAGCTGTCAACACCATATGACCAAATTCCTAAGCAGACATGAATAACAATGAACTGAAGGATCCCATCTACAGTAATACAAAAAACAGTTCAATAATGAAAAACCTTTACCTTGAGCAATATGACAGTTATATTATAGCTGGTGCAGTAATTATATATATATATATATATATATATATATATATATATATATATATATATATATATATATAAACTGCTCAAAAAACCTTAAAGGAACACTTTGAAAACACATCAGATCTCAATGGGAAAAAGAAATCCTCCTGGATATCTATACTGATATAGACTGGGTAATGTGTTAGGAACGAAAGGATGCCACATCGTTTGATGTAAATAAAAATGATCAACCTACTGAGCCCTGAATTCAAAGACGCCCCAAAAATCAGTGTGAAAAAATTATGTGGCAGGCTAGTCCATTTTGCCAAAATTTAATTGCAGCAACTCAAAATTGTACGCAGCAGTTTGTATGGTCCCTGTGTTCTTTTATACATGCCTGACAACATCGGTGCATGCTTCTAATGAGATGACAGATGGCGTTGTGGGGGATCTCCTCCCAGATCTGGACCAGGGCATCACTGAGCTCCTGGACAGTCTGAGGTGCAACCTGTTGGCATTGGATGGACCAAAACATAATGTCCCAGAGGTGTTCTATTGGATTTAGGTCAGGAAAGTGTGGTGGCCAGTCAATGGTATCAATTCCTTCATCCTCCAGGAACTGCCTGAATACTCTCACCACATGAGGCCAGGAATTGTCGTGCACCAGGAGCCACTGTACCAGCATAGGGTCTGACAATGGGTCCAAGGATTTCATCCCGATACCTTATGGCAGCCAAGGTGCCTTTGTCAAGCCTGTAGCGGTCTGTGTGACCCTCCATGGATATGCCTCCCCAGATAATCATTAACCCACCACCAAATTGCTTATGTTGAATGATGTTACAGGCAGCATAATGTTCTCCATGGCTTCTCCAGACCCTTTCACTTCTGTCACGTGCTCAGGGTGAACCTGCTCTCATCTGTAAAAAGCACAGGGCACCAGTGGTGCATCTGCCAATTCTGGTATTCTATGGCGAATGCCAATCGAGCTGCATGCTGCTGGGCAGTGAGCTCAGGGCCCATTAGAGGACATGGGGCCCTTGGGTCACCCTCATGAAGTCTTTCTGGTTGTTTGGTCAGAGACATTCACACCAGTGGCCTACTGGAGGTCATTTTGTAGGGCTCTGGCAGTGCTCATCCTGTTCCTCCTTGCCCAAAGAAGCAGATACTGGTCCCGCTGATGGGTTATGGACCTTCTAAGCCCTCTCCAGCTCTCCTAGAGTAACTGCATGGCTCCTAGACTCTCCTCCATGCCCTTGAGACTGTGCAGGGAGACACAGCAAACCTTCTGGCAATGACACGTATTGATGTGCCATCCTGGAGAAGTTGGACTACCTGTGCAACCTCTGTAGGGTCCAGGTATCGCCTCATGCTACCAGTAGTGACACTGACTGTAGCCAAATGCAAAACTAGTGAAGAAACAGTCAGAAAAGATGAGGAGGGAAAAATGTCAGTGGCCTCCACCTGTTAAACCATTCCTGTTTTGGGGGTCATCTCATTGTTGCCCCTCTAGTGCATGTGTTGTTAATTTCATTAACACCACAGCAGCTGAAACTGATTAACAACCACCTCTGCTACTTAACTGACCAGATTAATATCCCATAAATTTAATTGACTTTATGCTATACTCTGATTAAAAAGTGTTCCTTTAATATATACATATACTGCTCAAAAGAATTAAAGGAACACATACACATACACATACATATACAGTGGTGTGAAAAACTATTTGCCCCCTTCCTGATTTCTTATTCTTTTGCATGTTTGTCACACAAAATGTTTCTGATCATCAAACACATGTAACCATTAGTCAAATATAACACAAGTAAACACAAAATGCAGTTTTTAAAAATGATGTTTTTTATTATTTAGGGAGAAAAAAAATCCAAACCTGCATGGCCCTGTGTGAAAAAGTAATTGCCCCCTTGTTAAAAATAACCTAACTGTGGTGTATCACACCTGAGTTCAATTTCCGTAGCCACCCCCAGGCCTGATTACTGCCACACCTGTTTCAATCAAGAAATCACTTAAATAGGAGCTGCCTGACACAGAGAAGTAGACCAAAAGCACCTCAAAAGCTAGACATCATGCCAAGATCCAAAGAAATTCAGGAACAAATGAGAACAGAAATAATTGAGATCTATCAGTCTGGTAAAGGTTATAAAGCCAGTTCTAAAGCTTTGGGACTCCAGCGAACCACAGTGAGAGCCATTATCCACAAATGGCAAAAACATGGAACAGTGGTGAACCTTTCCAGGTGTGGCCGGCCGACCAAAATTACCCCAAGAGCGCAGAGATGACTCATCCGAGAGGTCACAAAAGACCCCAGGACGTCTAAAGAACTGCAGGCCTCACTTGCCTCAATTAAGGTCAGTGTTCACGACTCCACCATAAGAAAGAGACTGGGCAAAAACGGCCTGCATGGCAGATTTCCAAGACGCAAACCACTGTTAAGCAAAAGAACATTAGGGCTCGTCTCAATTTTGCTAAGAAACATCTCAATGATTGACAAGACTTTTGGGAAAATACTTTGTGGACTGATGAGACAAAAGTTGAACTTTTTGGAAGGCAAATGTCCCGTTACATCTGGCGTAAAAGGAACACAGCATTTCAGAAAAAGAACATCATACCGACAGTAAAATATGGTGGTGGTAGTGTGATGGTCTGGGGTTGTTTTGCTGCTTCAGGACCTGGAAGGCTTGCTGTGATAGATGGAACCATGAATTCTACTGTCTACCAAAAAATCCTGAAGGAGGATGTCTGGCCACCTGTTCGTCAACTCAAGCTGAAGCGATCTTGGGTGCTGCAACAGGACAATGACCCAAAACACACCAGCAAATCCACCTCTGAATGGCTGAAGAAAAACAAAATGAAGACTTTGGAGTGGCCTAGTCAAAGTCCTGACCTGAATCCAATTGAGATGCTATGGCATGACCTTAAAAAGGCGGTTCATGCTAGAAAACCCTCAAATAAAGCTGAATTACAACAATTCTGCAAACATGAGTGGGCCAAAATTCCTCCAGAGCACTGTAAAAGACTCATTGCAAGTTATCGCAAACGCTTGATTGCAGTTATTGCTGCTAAGGGTGGCCCAACCAGTTATTAGGTTCAGGGGGCAATTACTTTTTCACACAGGGCCATGTAGGTTTGGATTTTTTCTCCCTAAATAATAAAAACCATCATTTAAAAACTGCATTTTGTGTTTACTTGTGTTATATTTGACTAATGGTTAAATGTGTTTGATGATCAGAAATTTTGTGTGACGAACATGCAAAAAAATAAGAAATCAGGAGGGAAATAATTTTTTACACCACTGTATGTGTGTGTGTGTGTGTGTGTATATATATATATATAATACACACACACACATATATGTTCACAAAACCATGCTTTTATCAAGGCTTCCATCGGGTAGTCTTTTGAAATGAAATTTACCTCCAATCAGTCGTAGCAACACGCTTTCTTCCGAATGTTACATTTTTGTAGCTCTGATGTGTGCATCAATGTAATCGGTGTACCAGGAAATCATGCATTGACAGAAGTTCCCCTTTGCTTGGAATGCAGTGTGATTAAATGCGTTATTTTTTAACGTGTTATGGAGCACATGCATCGAGGCTTCTCAGCTGTGCTTGTGCTAAGAAAAGGAAACATTTTAAAAATAACGTAACACGATTGTCAATGTAACCTTTTGTAAGTAGTGCCTGGAGGATTTAGAGTGTGGAGAAACTGTAGAGACAGCGTGTGTATTAACTTGTGGATTTTTCTGTGAGTATTTGGTGGCAGCGTCACAAAGTTGCTTCTGCAAGACTGCGTTAGCTGCAGAGCTCAGCCGTGAGCGAAATGAGGTGAATGGGAGGGGAGATGATGACGTGACTCCCCTACCCGCCTTAACTGTCAATGCCCCCACAAACACAGTCTCTCGGAATTTGCATAAGCACAGCCCTTCACCTGCAATTTTAACTTAGTTACAAAGTGATCAAAACTCTTGTTTATATCCTGCATCCTCTCATTAAACTTGTATCCCGCATTAGCCGTGGGCATGACAAACGCCAGCAACAGCCTGTCTAAGAACTTAATTTAAACTTTAGGTTTACACCGTGCTTTGTTTCCGAAGTAGCTGCACTCATGAATATGGTTGTATATGTCACTCGCTCGCTTCTTATTGTTTCGCTGCTTTCTCAATTATATAATGCATGTTTTTCTTCAGCGCTTTTTGGAGCTCTTCCTTGTTTTCTACGTACTGCGTTGACAGTCAGTTCACGTGATTGATGTGGGAGGCGTGATGATGTCACACGAAATTCCGACCCCCACGGCCATCGAGCTCAACTCCATTACAGTACATGGAGAAAAATAGCTTCCAGTTATGACCATTACGCGTAGAATTTCGAAATGAAACCTGCCCAGCTTTTGTAAGGAAGCTGTAAGGAATGAGCCTGCCAAATGTCAGCCTTCCACCCACACGGGAAGTTGGAGAATTAGTGAAGAGTCAGTGAGTGAGTGAGGGCTTTGCCTTTTATTAGTATAGATATATATAAAAAATAAATAAAATCGCATTTGAAACGGAAATTACGTATGACCACAGAACATATTATAATACAGGAACTAATCACCCCCACGTCGCCCTCTCCCAGCCCTCCTATCTGGACTCCAGCGCTGAGCCGTCCACCACCAGGTGCGTTCTAACATGTTAATGTTTTACTGTTTAATAATTTATATACTACATTTTATTTTTTTTCCCCTTGCAATCAGTGAGCGAGATAGAGATAGATAAAATATTTTCCTGAACGACTAAATCTGCAGAATACATTTTTTCTTTACTGACAAAGACAGAAACATATTGTTTACATTGAAAACACAGTGGGATAATTCTGCTCAAAGTATTGCCTAGAATGCAAAAAAATGTTACAATACTGTACTGAACAGAAAAAAAGAGCCTTTTATAAATTGTTAACTAAAATTGGTAATGTTTGTGCGATATATTAATATAGGATTTTTTTTAGATCAGATGAAGTTTTTAAAATGAAGAAAAAAAACAAAACTTTGTGAACACCACTTTATTGTGGAAGCTTGTAAGGCAAAGATGGTATTTCTTAATGTGTTTACTTAAACCGGGGTTTAAGAGGGAAGTACCTTTCTCATAAAGGTTTAGAAGAGCAAGAACATGCAGATGACTCATAGGATAACAGAGAGAGAGAATACTGTGAAGTACAATATAAGTTTGAAGAATATTGGGAAATAGGCAAATGTAAAAGCAAATGCATAAAAGTAGATAGATAGAAGTCATTAAGCAGGTGTTGGGACCTTGCTGTCATGAAAAAGTAACTTCACTGACAAGTAACAAGACCATTGGAAACTATCAATTGTTTGATTTCAGCTGATGTAACATCCACCCAGGCATTCAACAAAGGAAAATATTTGAAAATAATTAATTACTGGAGACATTACAAGAGAACACAAAAATCACACCAGGACTATGAAAACAGACTGCAGAAACGAAAAACCAATTAGTCACCTGACATGATACTTATTGCATGACTCTAATTTGAATCATTCAGGTTGCATGTTAAAGCACTCAGATATTCTGTGTTAAGTGTTGACCCTTGCCAAAGATTACCGAGCGAAGTGATACAGGGTGTACATGCAAAACAAGGTTTGGCCATTTTAAGGATTAACTTGACCATCAGAAAAAAAAAATAGTGGAAATGTTTATGGTAAGACAAAGGCATACCCAGAAGACTATAAGCAGAAAGCATTTTAGTAAAATAATGTGTAGTTATAATGCTCACCAGTTTAATGTATGCAATCTGTGAATGGAGAGAGGAATACAGTATGAAGTAAAAATGTTTAACACATGTCTGGCTTTCCATGCTATTCTGAAAAAAAGTCCTTGTTTCCGCTCCCAGTGCTGTTTTAGATATCTTAGACAAGCACATTTAGAAATATTCTTGGATTCTTTTGATATTCTTTATTTTTCTATGGAATTTTTTTTATAATTATGAAAAAATACACAAAAAGAAAGACTGAATATACCATAAGTTGAACAAAACATGTCAAATAAGTCTTAATTATAATGCAACTAAACAAAAATATATGAAGTTAATTTTTCCATTCTATTCTGCCAGACTGCTTTATAGAGAACTGCGCTCACAGGGTAGTAGACGCAAATATGAACTCTCTCAAAACTCATGTGGCTTCTGTTTAAGCAGTCTTTTCATAGATGAATTTAAACCATGAACCCTTGTCTGCCATAATAAGACAAGATGCAAAGGTGAACA
The DNA here is from genome assembly GCF_016835505.1 of Polypterus senegalus. NCBI lineage: Eukaryota > Metazoa > Chordata > Cladistia > Polypteriformes > Polypteridae > Polypterus > Polypterus senegalus. Next base: position 123,307,082 of record NC_053160.1, on the reverse strand, counting down.
GGGTTTGTAGGGAGAGTGTTGTGTCCGATTAAGGAGACTCAAGTAACCTACAAAATTAATGTGTAAAGAAGACAATTCATAGGGTGTTAGTAAAATTAATAGGATTCTTAATAGATAAATTAAGGAAAAGATCTACTAAAATATACGGAAATTTAAACAGAAAATATATTTTAACTTTTAGAAAGCTATTTAGTTAAAGGAATACTCCATCCAAAATAATAGTTTTAATCATTTTATGTTGTGTTGTTCGTAGCAATGATTGAAAAAATCCAGTAAAGGAGACAAACACTTAATAGCAGCAAATATCAAAACTTCATAAAAAAAAAAAAAAAGGAATTTACTTTTATCTCATTTTTCAGACATCCAGTTTTATGCTTCAAATACACATTTGGATAATTGCTATATAAACCACTTCCTCAAATATTCACTTGTGTACAATGGGAGTACATTAAACAGAATAAAGCTTTTGAACTGAAGACGTGCCTATCTCCATTTGTTGTTCATTAAGCTACAAAACCTCAGTACTTCAAGGTATTTTATTGAGCTTTCATTCACAATGAGGTTTTCAAGGAAATGGTTTATTTAACATTTAAACAAAAAAGACACATCTTTGGGACACGGAGTGTGCAACTAAACACTGGATATGCCAATTATGTAATTTCAGAATTTTTTTTTTCCCCTGAACATTTTGATATAGTTTGCTTTTGTTAAGTGTTGACCCTCCAGTAAATTACTAGTGCATCTGTGTTTATCATCTCCATTCTCTGCAAAATCATTAAATTAACATTTCTTTCTCAGCTGTAACTACAAACACAGGGCATGCTTCAGATTAATTAAAAAAAATAAATTTAAAAAAAGTTTGAGTGGTGTATTCTTTTAAAAGTAAATGTGAACTTTCATTTCAAAGAAACTCACCCTGCTTGTCCATCACTTAGTTTTTTGATAACTTGACCAAGAATGAATAAACTTTTATTTATATTGCACCCTTCTTTCAAGCGTAGCCCTGCAACAATAAAATAGTCCATTACCATATTAAAAAAAAAAAAGGGTATCAAAACATCTAAAATGAACAAAAATTAATGTCTGTAGTTAGGCAGGGCTAAATCATCTGATGTATATGGCATATTATATTTATTAATTCCTACAACATCCTTAAGAATACAGTAATGTTAGGATCAAAATGAACACAATACCTGCTGCACCAGTTTGGCTAGCTCTTTCGCTTCCTGCCAAGTCAACCAAATTCTGTAAAAAAACATTTATACAGGTAAATTATTGGTGAATACATATTTCATTTTAGAATAAAATAAAAAAAAAAAAAAGTTACTTTGCTGACAAAACATGTCATAATAAACATGACATGTTGTCAGTATGTCTCTGCCTGGAGTGTGTCGGTAGCCCACTAGCAATTTCTGAGGATAGTGAAAGTACAGGATCCAATTGAGATTCGGTCAACCTTTCTTTTTTTAATCTAAGATAATCTTGTGGGGGTTTTGTGTAGGTAAATTCTGCTTTTTGCAACAAGTATATATTTTTACAATGCTCATATTACAAAAAAAATCACTTGTGCAATTATATTTGCACGATTATCTCTCTAATTTTACATATACAGTATACATATACACTGTACATATACTTTTTTTTTTGGGTAGATGACCAGGGATCCTGCCCCACTGCGACACCTGGAGGGACGTACCGGGAGAGGGGCTATCTTTCCCTGGGTCCAAGAGGGCAGCCCCTCTGGATTCCATCAGGGCCACGGAAATGGAACTGGGAAGCTCAACCCTGTGGGGACCGACTATCAGAGGACGCATGGACGGTCCTAAAGCCCTGAAAGAGAGCACTTCTGCCACACCAGGAACTGTGTACGCCCAGAGTGCTTCCGGGTGCAAGGGCAGCACTTCAGCCACACTAGAAAGTGCTGCCTCCGGCAGCACAAAAGGGACTGCCTCACTCCATTCGAGGAGCTGGAGTTGGGAGAAGGAAGACTGAGCTTGCAAGAGAAGAGTGGAGGCAGCTGAGGATAGAAAAGGACTGAGAAGGGTTTCCAGAGGTAGGTACCGGACCCAGAGAGGGAAAGCCCTTGGGTGTGAGTCACATTTTTACAGGTGTCTACCTCGTAGGAGGAGACCATCTGGAGGCGTTTGGCTGGCCGAAGGACACTGATCCCAGAGCCGACAGCAGAACGAAGTCTGAGGACGGCGGGAGCCTGCTGTTACGGAAAATATCATCATTCGTGAAGTAGCGCGTGGAGTACCATCCCATGGGGAGTGGCCTGATGAAGCAGGCACAAGGAATTGGGCCGGATAAGTTTGGTCTTCATTTGGACATTGACAAGTTATGCTTTCACTAAAGAATGCTTATAACCAGTCATTTATTTAAACAATGCAAAGGCTGAAAATTTTTTTTAACTACTTGAAAATAATAAAAATATAAGTTAGCTGTGGATATTGCATTGTCTGTTTTGTTTATTTCTGACACATTATGCACCACTTATATGGCATTTGTGAGCTTATTTAAACATTTCTGCTAATATAATTGACCTACTGGCTGAAAGCAGTGATTTATAATGTGTACTGTATGAAGCAAGAAACTAAGTGGGGGCATTAAGTGATGAGACAAGAAACAGTTGATGGATTAAAGTCAGTCAGTATCCAACCCCCTATATCCTAACACAGGGTCACAGGGTCTGCTGGAGCCAATCCCAGCCAACACAGGGCGCAAGGCAGGGACAAATCCCGGGCAGGGCGCCAGCCCACCGCGTGATGGAGAAAATATGATCATTAAATTGAAACATCCAGAAAAGGAAAGAACTGTAGGGGAAACCAGCCAACCTAGGTAAACTAGGCTACAAAAACAAAATGGTCAACCAGTTCTTTCCTAAATGATTCTACTTACCAGATGTGACACCATAACGGCACCATTCTCTGCATCATTGTCACTTTTTTCTCTGCTTTCCAGGATCTAAGAAAATAATCTTTCAATTACTAATACAATCTTAGATTAATTAATAACATTTATGTATTGATCAACTTCTTACCATACGGAAAATTGTATGAGATCGACTACTCCGTTCATTCATTTTGGTATATCCATAATGGCGATTTTCTTTGGAAACAACAATGAAATCTAGCATTAATTTAAATTCCACTGTTAAAATAAGTGAGCTTTTTAACAAGAATTTCTTTAACATACGATTGTTCAGTAGAAATTGAGGACATAGTATCAAGATAGTAAATTTTTATAACTGTTTAAGAAGAAGAAAAAAAACAAACAAAAAAAACAAACAACACACACACACACACACACACACACACACACAAAGAACACATTCTATCTACATCATTTAAAGGAAAAAAAAAGAAGTCTTCAATATTAGCCTGTAGCATTTTTTTTCAGTACACTGAACAGCTTTTCAAGAAGGATTTGTAAGGTAAGCATGGCTCTACTCTTCAGTAATGAAAAAGAGAAACCAATTTAAACTTCTTACTTTCTCCTTTTTTAATCCACTCAAGGACATGTTTAGGGCACATCACAACCTCTTCTGTTAAATCAGCAACATAAACTTTTCTCTAAAAGGTTAAATGGATAAAGAGATAATCATTTATCAACCAGGATTGAGAACCAAAAGTTAATATAGGGAGTTGGTCAATAATATTGCATAAATTGGTTCATGGTCACATTTGTATACAGAGCTACCTCATGTATTCATAGATCAAGCAAGACACAAAACAACACTTCTACTCATAAATGGTTATAAAGTTAAGTGTTGTGAGAAAAGTTAACACTCATTTATTAGAACTTCAGTTATGTTTCTTGTATTAATGCAGTCCAAGAGTAGAAGCAGCATTTTACATTTATATGAAAGTGTAGAAAACCTATTTAAGACTGAGAAGAACTACTGCATACTTTTGTCAAATGCAGCAGAAACAAGTGACGTTATTTATATTAATTCAAGGTGACTGATAAAAATATTGACAATAAACAGGGCACTTTAATAAATAATTTTAAGGATATCATCACTGTGATGAGTTTTACAATTATGGTGTACACAAATTATGGGAATGTGTAGTTCCTGTTTATCTTGTACACAGAGTTTTGCGGAAGTAAATAATAAAAGCATCTTAGTAAAAAAATCAGCAAATGAATGGATAAACAGGCAAGTGGATTATGCGAGTTACAGGAGAATTTTTCTCCCCTACATGGATATTTCCACATCATTTACTGTTGTCCAGAGTAGGTAACCGTTGGGTTTTGCTGAGTTTGACTCTTTATGTACTTTCTCCACAAAATCATGTGATTTTTCTTGGCCACCACTACAAACTACAGTGGTGTGAAAAACTATTTGCCCCTTCCTGATTTCTTATTCTTTTGCATGTTTGTCACACAAAATGTTTCCGATCATCAAACACATTTAACCATTAGTCAAATATAACACAAGTAAACACAAAATGCAGTTTTTAAATGATGGTTTTTATTATTTAGGGAGAAAAAAAAATCCAAACCTACATGGCCCTGTGTGAAAAAGTAATTGCCCTCTGTAATTTGCCCTAATAACTGGTTGGGCCACCCTTAGCAGCAAGAACTGCAATCAAGCGTTTGCGATAACTTGCAATGAGTCTTTTACAGCGCTCTGGAGGAATTTCGGCCCACTCATCTCGGCAGAATTGTTGTAATTCAGCTTTATTTAAGGGTTTTCTAGCATGAACCGCCTTTTTAAGGTCATGCCATAGCATCTCAATTGGATTCAGGTCAGGACTTTGACTAGGCCACTCCAAAGTCTTCATTTTGTTTTTCTTCAGCCATTCAGAGGTGGATTTGCTGGTGTGTTTTGGGTCATTGTCCTGTTGCAGCACCCAAGATCGCTTCAGCTTGAGTTGACGAACAGATGGCCGGACATTCTCCTTCAGGATTTTTTGGTAGACCGTAGAATTCATGGTTCCATCTATCACAGCAAGCCTTCCAGGTCCTGAAGCAGCAAAACAACCCCAGACCATCACACTACCACCACCATATTTTACTGTCGGTATGATGTTCTTTTTCTGAAATGCTGTGTTCCTTTTACGCCAGATGTAACGGGACATTTGCCTTCCAAAAAGTTCAACTTTTGTCTCATCAGTCCACAAGGTATTTCCCCAAAAGTCTTGGCAATCATTAAGATGTTTCTTAGCAAAATTGAGACGAGCCCTAATGTTCTTTTTGCTTAACAGTGGTTTGCGTCTTGGAAATCTGCCATGCAGGCCGTTTTTGCCCAGTCTCTTTCTTATGGTGGAGTCGTGAACACTGACCTTAATTGAGGCAAGTGAGGCCTGCAGTTCTTTAGACGTTGTCCTGGGGTCTTTTGTGACCTCTCGGATGAGTCATCTCTGCACTCTTGGGGTAATTTTGGTCGGCCAACCGGCCACTCCTGGGAAGGTTCACCACTGTTCCATGTTTTTGCCATTTGTGGATAATGGCTCTCACTGTGGTTCGCTGGAGTCCCAAAGCTTTAGAAATGGCTTTATAACCTTTACCAGACTGATAGATCTCAATTACTTCTGTTCTCATTTGTTCTTGAATTTCTTTGGATCTTGGCATGATGTCTAGCTTTTGAGATGCTTTTGGTCTACTTCGCTGTGTCAGGCAGCTCCTATTTAAGTGATTTCTTGATTGAAACAGGTGTGGCAGTAATCAGGCCTGGGGGTGGCTACGGAAATTGAACTCAGGTGTGATACACCACAGTCAGGTTATTTTTTAACAAGGGGGCAATTACATGGCCCTGTGTGAAAAAGTAGGTTTGGATTTTTTTTCTCCCTAAATAATAAAAACCATCATTTAAAAACTGCATTTTGTGTTTACTTGTGTTATATTTGACGAATGGTTAATGTGTTTGATGATCAGAAACATTTTGTGTGACAAACATGCAAAAGAATAAGAAATCAGGAAGGGGGCAAATAGTTTTTCACACCACTGTACATTGAGTAAATAATATAAAAAATAATAAACAGCAGAATATTGCTTTAAGTACCTACTTTTCAAATTTTGAACAAAAAAAAAAAGAAAACAAAAAAAAAACACTTTCTAAACACCACCCGACACACACCTCTTCCTTTGAACGTATATATGCACACATCTTAAAAATGGCCCCAATGTCTCCGTATTTTCAACTAATGGTCAATTGCCTTCTGGTTACCATAATAAAGCAATAAAGAATTCTTCACAACAGAGTAAATTATGATGTTTCCACCTTCTTTTTCTTAGGAAACTCCAGTGCACCTAACCATATTCACAGAAGTAAGCACATTTTTAAATGTATTAATTTCTGGGACAACACTAAAGAAATGTCAGCAGTTACTATGGCCTTTTTTAAGCTCCACCCCCAGGTTAACAATTATAGGAGCAGTAAAAACATTTTCAAGACTCTCAATCTCATCATAGGTGATCATAAAAAGATTTAGCAGCCAGTCCAACTAAAAATATTTTTATTTGTTCATCACTTGTTAAGAATGCTACTTTGAGATAGGTGGGTTAATTTCATGATGTGATATGGTGGGTAGTACTACTGCCTTACAACTCCATAATCTTAGGTTCAAACTGCGATCCAAGAATTGGAAGTGTGGAGTTGTCACATTTTCAAGCAGTTTATGAATATTTGGTAGACAGTTTTCCCACCTACATTTGACAAACTAGCATCTCTAAATGACTCAATGCTCAACAGAACATGAGTAACTCTAATGATAATAAATAAGTTTAGAATAAAGAGTTCACCCTGACCCCACCTCCTTGCAACTATGAGGAAATGTTTCCATTTTTTTTTCCCATGCAAAAGACAAGAAAATCTTATGTTTATATACATTTAATTTTAATGAAATCCTCATTCATAATATTGTAAAAGAGGTTATACCTTCATTTTCTTTCAGTGTCAACCAGAAAAGTATACTAGTGAAACAGTTGCTCAGTTTTTTTTTCTCATAAAATTACGACACAATTATAGTACAATGAGAAATTGTTTACCTAAAAGGCATACAATCAGAAATTGTGCTCATTTGATCACTTTCACAAACAACCATTTGCCATTTCATGCGGATATGGTTAAGCTATGTCCAGTCAGTATATTCTGTATTTCGAGGAGCTAATGGCCTATTCTGAAGTTAAAGCTGCATTTTAAAGGATTTTTTGTATTAATTACAATAAGAAACACCACCATTACTATACTTACTATAGTATACTATATACTTTACTATAAACACTACAATAAAACACACAGATTCATACAAAAAAACCCCACTTTGACCACAATAGCTAAAAGCAATTACTTACATGAATATCCTCACGAATTTCTAAAGGCTTCTTTTTTCTACTGTCACACAGGAGATCTGTGATGGTTTCATTATAAATTTCCAGGTAAGAGATACGAAGAAGAAATTCTCTCTGTGGTGTCTAGAAATTGTAGTGAACACACAAAAAAACACATTAAATATGAAGACCAAATATGCTAAATGTCTTAAAATTTTAAATTTACAAAAATTAACCTTGTACTCCAATAGTCAAAATTGCATTCAAAATAACAGATCCATTAAGCCTCGCTATAAAATTAAACAAGCTATTCACAAACATGAGCTGCAAGCTATGCACTGAATTAGGTAAACAGTACAAGACAAGGAAGACCACAAAATTATAAACACTTGGCATTTCTAAAAATGCCTTTTTATAATGATTGTATTGCAATGTTTTTGGCAGACTATAATCCAGCAAAAACTAGATCGAGACATTTGTCCCCAGGGAGAAATTTGGCTTTTTGCAGAATCTCTAAATAAATACATACACACACACACACACACACACATTTAGGTCTGAACACACACCAGAATTACTGTAAAGCAAGAAATATTCAAAAGAAAGAAAAGTTATGACTTGGTTATCAGACGCACATTATGCAGTTTTATTGCGGTTGTTATAAAGGAGCCCCAGTAGCGCTTGACTCAATTCTGCTGAATGCTTTGTTGGTTGAAAGTACTCAGTGTTAGTGTGTCACAGAGAGGATGTGCAGCATTGCTCATAATGGCACAAAGTCTTCGCTATGACTGCCAGGAGGCCCAGAGTGTGTCCTTTAACAGAGCTTATTATAATTAGCCTATTGATTCGGTGGGCCTTTCTCAAAGTGATGTTACCATCTTAGCACATCACAGCACAGGGAGAAAAGAAAAAAAAAAAAATCACACTGGCCATCACAGAGTTACAGAAGACGTGAATTTTGTCACTTGCCACATTAAAGGAACATTGCCTCTTTCGGTTGGGGGGGGGAGAAGCCTGCTCTGCCCTTTCTTATATACAGAAGTACCTCTGTGTTCCGAGGTCAGTCCAACCGGTCATTAATATGGACCCCTAAGTACTTGTAGGAGTGGAGACCCTCTACATCCACTCCCTGAATAGTGACTGGACACAGAGACTCTTTCGTGCAGCAAAAGTAAATAACCAGCTCATTGGTTTTGTTGGCAAGATGCAGGAAATTCTCTTTGCACCAAGAAACAAACTTTTCCACTCTGTCTCATTCCATATATCAGTACACGCCATAAGGGCAGAATCATCTGACAGTTTCTGGAAGTGACAAGAGTTGGTGTTAAATATTTATAGTCGGAGGTGTACAAAGTGAAGGAGACAAGACTGTTCCTTATGGTGCTCCACGGTTTCCCACATCCATATTAGAAACACAGTTCTTGAGTCTCACAAACTGTGGAATGCCTGACTGATGATCTATTATCCAAGACACCATAGTCACATCTCGGAGTTTACCTCTTAACAGGGACGGCTGGACGATAATGAAGGTGCTAAATAAGCGAAAGAAACAATCCTCACAGTGCTGCCAGCTTTGTTCATTTAAGAATACACCCTGTAGGGCAGATAGATACTGTAATTGCATCCTCCACTCCAGTCTTTCCCCGACAGGCAAACTACAGTGGGTCCAGGTGGTCTACCACAAGAGGACTACAAACCAGCCCAACACACCTTGACAAACCCCAGAGGTTCTGCCTCCACTCTGCACTCGCACTGGCAGTACCAGCGTACAGGCTGGCCATGATATCCAGTAACTTTGGTCGGGGGTTCCCGTTAAGTCTGATAATGTCCCATAGGGTAGCTTGATCAACTGACTTGAATGCTTTATGAAAATCAAAGTCTTCAAAGATGTCTATGTGTAATAAAAATAATCAGCTTTCACCCGTTACTCCGTTTCACTTATTAACATTATTGTATACCTAAAACCCAACCAGTTTTTGTATTTGAAGGACTTTATTAAGGGCATTTCTTACTTCTATCCTCCCTCTGTACAAAAACAGAAGAAAAAGGTTTGTTCTAAATTTTTTGGAATAGAAACAATAAAAGCTCACCTGATCAATACATTTAAATATATCATTAATTGCTAGTTGAATGATTCCATATGAAGCATCATCACCCATCATTGTAAATGTCTTTCCTGAAGAGGTCTGGCCATAAGCAAAAACGGTTCCTGAAAGGAAATACAATTTAAGTGGCACAATATTTAAAATATACTATAGACACTTACTGTACTGTAATTAATACATACATACAGTGCATCCAGAAAGTATTCACAGCGCATCACTTTTTCCACATTTTGTTATGTTACAGCCTTATTCCAAAATGGATTAAATTCATTTTTTCCTCAGAATTCTACACACAACACCCCATAATGACAACGTGAAAAAAGTTTACTTGAGATATTTGCAAATTTATTAAAAATAAAAAAAAACCTGAGAAATCACATATATACACACACGTACATAGAAAATACGGCCTTCCACTTGTAACACATTGTCGAATGTAAACAAAAAGTGTAAAGATGAATAGTATTTCGTTTAACTCACCATTATAACCCTTTAGAGCAGAAACCACAACAGGGTGAGCGATCTGCTGATAGACTGTGAGAGTATTTTCTGCAGCACTGAACACTCGATCTGCAAACCACAAATACAAATTAGCTTTGTAAAACGTATGATGTATTACATAAACGAACAACGATTAACTCAACTTACCAAATGTGAAAGATTTCGTGGCATCATTTTGAAAAACACAATGCTCGTCGTCTTTCCAGTACAAAGTGGCAGAACTATCCACTTCCGTCTCCCTTTTCAAAGAACAAATCATAACAAGTATATAAAATAGACGTAATGAGTCCCTCTCAACGGCTAATCTAGATACACTTCTACTCAAACAAAGTACATTTTTAAAAAAATCCTCTCCAACAGCGATAGCTTAGGCATACCATTAGCTGAAAACAGAGTCATGAAATAATTCGATTTTGAACAGTTATTTCATACTTTAACCAACATACCTGGATATTACAGGTCGAACCCTCACACAGACCTTAACGGAACTTTCTTCAGTCATTTTCTTTTTTAAAAAAAAAAAACAAGATTTAAAACAAAAAAAAAATCTTCAACTCTGTCTGCAAAGAAAAATACAAGCCTCTCCTAACGCTTTTTCAAATCCGTGACGTTTCTCTTCATTGGGCAGTTTTGCTAAGTTCAACCCACAGTGGAGCCGAAGTGTGGGGGGTGAGGTTTGAAGAAGGAAATATATTTAATGTTTCATTTTTCAAAACAGTATGTAAATGATCAGCTCGTCGAACTTTAAAAATACAATATATTTTAATTAATCATAATTCTTTCTTAAGAATTAATTATAATTATTTCAACTCATCTTTAATATTAAATCTGAAAATAATGGGAAAGTCCTTTCCATACAACTTTATTTAAACATTACATCCAGAATACGCCCCAAATTGAGAGATTACGGTGGCCGATATGGTCCAAGAAGCGTGTTCATTGAGTATACAGTACATCTCTCAGCAGCGTGGAAACGTGAGCGTTAAATATGACAAAGCTCTGATGGATAGTAAAAGTAGGGAGTGGTATGTTTAAATATGAAAAGAGGGCAGTACGTATTTTAATAAACATACATAGGTAGCTTTTAGGGGAACTTTGTTTTGGGGGAAAAAGTATTTTCCTGTTATAAAGTTCGTGCTGTAAATAGCGTTGTACGTGTATCTGTACACGAGACTACTGGAACTTTTTTCTACATACATTGATATAAATAAACGCGCCGATGATGATTAAAACTAAAGTGTTTTTTTTTCCAGACGTTGAAATACTGATGGAATTCGTGCAAGTCACTGTAGGGAGGTTAGTTACATCATCCTGATGTTTATGATTTCTGCGAGAAAAATGTTTCAGTCTAATACCAACACTCCAATTAACTCATCCTGCTGCCCCTTACGGAAACATCGGAACGAACAAAACTACTTTTAGCATGTTTTGAACCTGATCTTTTTAAATGCCTTTAAATGTAAACCTGCGGAAGTCCTAAGCAGGTCTGACCCCATGAGCCACAGAGAACGCTCTCCGACAAATTGTGCAGTTGGCTTGATAACAATTTCCGCTAACACTCTGCAGCCATGTATTTGTTTCCTCCCACCCTCTGCGGTATTTTTGCTGCCGCTTGCGTTTAAGCTCTGAAACTTAAGACGCGGGGGGTTACTGGAGAAGCATCTGCCATTTTTTAATATTACTCTCTGCCAACACTTTGCAGACTCTACTTAAAAGACCCGCCCTCCTCACTGGACAGTTAAAAAGACCAATCAAACTAGCGATGACATCAAGTATTACCCAATCAAAAGTAGGAAAGGAGACATCTTCATAAAATGCGTGTGGGATGATTTGCTTGAGACGCTGCTTTAAAAAAAATGATAAAAAAAAAAAAAATACTGGACAATACCCGTCCCGTATTGATTGAAAACGGGGCGCGCAATTTCATTCTCAAATACGGGACGATTCCGTATTTTAAAGGACGGGTGGCAACCCTAGCTGTAAGGAATGTGCCTGCCAAATTTCAGCCTTCTACCTACACGGGAACTTGGAGAATTAGTGATGAGTCAGTCAGTGAGGGCTTTGCCTTTTATTAGTATAGATATTTTTCCATTCAAAAGAGCTCTGCTTACTTTATGTTTTTGGACAGTAACAAAACACCTTTCCAACGTCAAGGATCGCACCAGCTTCAGGTGTTACATCGGCTAGTTTTTAATGCAACTACCTGTTTACAGGTTATAGATGTTAACTTTTACAATTTTTACAGTGGTGGTCAAAGCACTATTCTGTTGATCAAAACTATTTTAGATAGACAGAACTTTATTTGTCCTAAGGGTGAAATTTGGGTTTTTACAGCAGTTTATTAAATAGATTGATAAGAGATTTATTTATCTATCTGTACTGTCACACATGTGTGAGTAGGATCAACAGAACATTTCATAACTGAGCCTGCCTATTTAATTAGTTTTTTGATTTGGTGAGGCTAATTGTGGATGTTAATGGCCCAGCACACCCCAGAATAGAAAATCACACTCCCCACCATAGATTTGTAGAATATGTGAAGGATATCATTACTTATATTAAAGGAATGTTGTCTTCTAAAAAAGAAATCTGCTCAACCCTTTCATATTGTACTTAATGACAGATGCACAATATTTCTAGCTGTGGGTTTCATAGCCTATAAATTGTCAAAGGGAAACCAAAGGTAGTCAGTGGAAAACGAATTAAACATTTATTAAAAAAACCAGAAACAGATGCCAGCACTTAACTAGAAGGTGCACAGCCCTCTTTTTTTTTAAAAAGCCACTTCCCAACCAATGGCATAAACTATTACAATGTGACCAATTTAAAATTTTACATGTAATGTACAGTTCTGGTGTATGCTCCTTTCATGTTGAAGCTTCTGCTCATGCCAGCACTTTCACATTACATTTTTCAATACATTCAAACATTTTATATAAACACAAGTCACAAATCCAGTCTCTGAGGAACACACCTCTTTCCTACGCGGCAATTAGTACAACAGTTTTCAAGTTGAATTTAAGTGCTGGGTACATTGTCAGAGCTTGAAGTTGGAATATTTAGTTGATACGTAGTGAGAAGTCAAGCAAAATGACACTTTTTATTGGCTAACTAAAAAGATTACAATATGCAAGCTTTCGAGGAAACTCGGGCCCCTTCTTCAGGTTCACCTCACTACATTCATAATGGCTAACATGGTACAACATCCTAGTTGCTACATAGTGAAATGTGTTCTGTCAATAGCTATGTTGCTGCAATAATCACAATATGTTTCAGCATAGGTGTTTAAGCTTCCTGATTTGCAACATTTAACATTTAATTTACATGCCTTTTAAAACACTTCCCATTAACATTTACCAGGTAAGTTTCAGGGCCAAGGTTATCTTTAATGTGTCTATTTAAGCATTTCTTTTCTACTGTGTACTTTTGAAGTAACCTCTGTTGGCTACTTGTAAAAATCCTGGTTTTTACAGCAGTTTTTGCCTGCAACCCCATTGACAGATTTCACTGTTTCATCCTTATGTTGCCTGACTAAAGACAACTTGATGCAGATTTCTTATTTAGAAAAGTTCACATTGGATTTTTTGTGTTTTTACATGAGGTGTGTGTCATGAGCTAACAAAATTTGGCAACACACAATAAAAGTGTTTTCTAACACTAACTGTAATGCCTCTAATCATAGTAAGGGCTCTAATTTTCCTGTGTCAACTTTTCACAAAACCATTTCTTGCAGGGTGGTATACAGGTGACTTAAAATATGTAACATCATTTAATTTCTTGAAGGTTTCAAACTCTTGAGATATAAGCTGAGGTGCATTATTACTTACAGGCTCTTTATGCAACCAATATATAGCAAAATGATTTCTCAATACCTTATTAGTTTTAATGACTTTTATAGGGTGCATAGGTCTAATTTCACAGTTGTTCCCAGCAAAATCAACATGAATTCTTTCCCAGAAAGCAACTGCCCATCTCCATACTGTATATGAACTAGAGCGGAATCAGATGTATTACTATGTTGTTTTCATATGTCACATTGATTTACTTCAGTTTCTATGCACTGGTCTAATGTACTACGCCAAAACAAGCTTCAGGCCAATGCTTTTCATCCTATCTTATCTTCCCATCTGATTTTCCTTATCAATCAATCAATCAATCAACATTTATTTATATAGCACATATTCATACAAAAAAATGTAGCTCAAAGTGCTTTACAAAATGAATAGAAAAATAGAAGACACAATAAAAAATAAACATAAGTCAACATTAATTAACATAGAATAAGAGTAAGGTCCGATGGCCAGGGTGGACAGAAAAACAAAAAACTCCAAAGCTGGAGAAAAAAATAAAATCTGTAGGGGTTCCAGACCATGAGACCGCCCAGTCCCTCTGGGCAATCTACCTAACATAAGTCAAACAGTCCTCTTTGTATTTAGGGTTTTCATGGAAGGACCTGATGATGATGGTCACGTAGACTTCTGGCTTTCAGTCCATCAATGTTGGTGCATCATGATGCTTTGAGTAGGTGGTGGTGGCGCAGGCCGCCACCACAAAGAAACCGGAAAAAGAAACAGAAGAGAGAGTTGGGGTCAGTACGGATTTTAGAGCCACTATGAATAGTTATTATGATGAATTGAACATACAGAGTATCAGTATTAAGTTAAAGTGAAGTTATAAAAGGCCATGTTAAAGTAATGTGTTTTCAACAGTGTTTTAAAGTGCTCTACTGTATTTGCCTGGCGAATTCCTATTGGCAGGCTATTCCAGATTTTAGGTGCATAACAGCAGAAGGCCGCCTCACCACTTCTTTTAAGTTTAGCTTTTGGAATTATAAGGAGACACTCATTTGAGGATCTAAGGTTACGATTTGGAATATAACGTGTCAGGCATTCCGATATATAAGATGGAGCGAGATTATTTAAGGCTTTATAAACCATAAGCAGTATTTTAAAGTCAATCCTGAATGACACAGGTAACCAGTGTAGTGACATCAAAACTGGAGAAATGTGTTCGGATTTTCTTTTCCCAGTTAGGATTCTAGCAGCTGCATTCTGCACTCGTTGCAAGTGATTTATGTCTTTTTTGGGTAGTCCTGAGAGGAGTGCGTTACAGTAATCTAGTCTACTGAAAACAAAAGCGTGAATTAATTTCTCAGCATCTTTCAATGATATAAGAGGTCTAACTTTTGCTATGTTTCTTAAGTGAAAAATGCTGTCCTAGTGGTCTGATGAATATGCGATTTAAAATTCAGATTACAGTCAACGGTTACCCTAAGTTTTTACTTCCGTCTTAAACTTTAATCCTAGTGCATCAAGTTTATTTCTGATAACCTCATTGAATCCATTATTGCCAATTACTAAAATTTCAGTTTTCTCTTTATTTAGTTTGAGAAAATTACTATTCATCCATTCAGAAATACCAGTAAGACATTGTGTTAGTGAATCGAGAGAGTCGGAGTCATCAGGTGCTATTGATAAGTACAGCTGTGTGTCATCAGCATAGCTGTGGTAGCTCACATTGTAACCTGAGATAATCTGACCTAACGGAAGCATATAGATTGAGAAAAGCAGCGGACCCAGGATAGAGCCTTGTGGAACACCATATCGGATATCATGTGTCTTTGAGATGTGATTACCACAACTCACAAAGAATTTTCTCCTGCCAGGTAGGATTCAAACCAATTTAAGACACTGCCAGAGAGGCCCACCCATTGACTAAGGCGATTTCTAAGAATATTGTGATCAATGGTGTCAAATGCAGCACTCAGATCTAAGAGGATGAGAACAGATAAATGGCCTCTGTCTGCATTTACCCGCAAGTCATTTACTACTTTAACAAGTGCAGTTTCTGTGCTGTGATTTGTTCTGAAGCCTGACTGAAATTTATCAAGAATAGCATGTTTATTGAGGTGGTCATTTAATTGCAAAATGACTGCCTTCTCTAGAATTTTACTTAAGAAGGGCAGGTTAGAGATGGGTCTAAAATTTTCAAAGGCAGAGGGGTCAAGATTATTTTTCTTGAGCAGGGGTTTAACTACAGCAGTCTTAAGACAGTCTGGAAAGACCCCCGTATCTAATGACGAATTAACTATGTCCAGAATATTGTCAATTAGCACGCCTGATATTTCTTTGAAAAACCTGGTTGGTATTGGGTCAAGGACGCAGGTGGAGGGTTTCAGTTGAGAGATTATACTATGTAATTCAGGTAAATCTATCCTGGTGAAAGCATTTAATTTGTTTATAATGGAGTACCGGGGCTTTGGAGGTTCTGCAGTGTTGGGGAGATATACTATGTTATCTCTAATATCATTAATTTTTTGATTGAAAAATACAGCAATGTTCTCACAGGTTTCACTGGAAGTATTCTGGGGGCATTCCTTTGAGTTACCTGGGTTTAACAGACGATCAATTGTAGAAAATAAGACTCTGGGATTACTAGCATTGTTATTTATAATATTAGAGAAATAGCAGTGCCTCTCAAGACGGACAGTGTTATTGTATTCTGTTATTTTAGCCTTCAATATCTCATAATGGATAGTTAGTTTAGTTTTCCTCCATTTACGCTCAGCTCTATGGCATGTTCTTTTTAAATCAGACACTCTTTGGGTCTTCCATGGAATAACAATACTAGAAGATTTTTTAACTGTCTTTTCAGGTGCAACTATGTCAACAGCAGCTCTTACTTTAGAATTAAAGTTTTCCACTTTACTATTTACATTATCCTTGCTATTATAGTTGGCACTATAAACGGACTGATTGCTTAGAATAGCTGTAAGCTATGAGTGTCACAATACTTCAATGGCTGTCGTAATTCAGATAACAATCGGTTTTGTAAATGTTTGGAAACTACAACTCATAACCCCTAAATTATATGATTATCTTCTATCATCATTTCAAGTCTTCTCTGAAAGACATTGTTTTGGCCAGTCTGATATTAACCTTTGTTTTACTAGTTTTTGTACTGAATCTTTCTCAGTGGTTCTGGCAATATTGATTACTGTAATAGGCAATTGATCTAAATAATAGACTCTGAACACAGATTTTGATATTATATCACGATCAATTTTCACAAATATTCTAGATAAGCACTAAAAATTACAATTACTGTGTTCATTGTTCTGACTTCCTTGGTTGAATCTCATATGTACTGTAAAAGCAGCTAATAATAAGAATAAGATTAATCTCTACATGCATGCAGCAGCTAAGGTAGTTATACCAGTCTATAGACCTAGGATTTTAGACGATAGTATATGACCAATTAGCAATATGAATTTCCTCCTGACAGCACCCCTACAAAAGGAGATGCATTACAGACCAAACTCATTGGCAACTCTGGGTCAACATGCACTAATATGTGGCTAGGCTGTTGTTAAGTTTAGCATTTGCAGTGAATGAAATACTTCCACCTCAACTAACTTTGCATCTTTTTGTAATAACACTGTGGAAGGCTTCATTAAAGCAGACACATTCAAAATAAATTTTCCATAGTAATTTAACAATTCTAAAGAAGGTCTGTATTCTGTTACATTTGTGGGTACAGCTACTGTTCCTCAGTTTTCACCATCATCAGATGAATATCTGTTGCATTAATTAAATGTCCTAGATGTAGGGCAGCATGGGACTGAAAAATAATGAGAATTTTTTTCTGGAGGCTGGAAGGGCAGTAGTTCCGATGTTTGTCATTAGGTTCATGTAGTAGACTGCCCTCAACATCATTTGTCCAAGTGGTGTTCTTGAAGTGCTCAAGCAATTGCATGATGCAGTGCAGAAAAAAGGATGATCAGGCAAGTGGCATCTGCATCACGACAACTCTCCTACCCACACATCATTGAGTGTGTGGCAGTTTCTCACAAAAAAACGGGTTGACAACAGTTTGCCATTCTCCGCTACTTCCCAGACCTTGCACCCTGCGATTTTTTTCTAATTTCCAAGAACGAAGAGGGACCTAAAAGGAAAGCGTTTTCAGGATGTAGAGGAGGTCAAGAAGCAAACAATGGAGGCACTGAAGGCTGTCACTTTGCAAGAGTTTCAGAACAGTTTTGAACAATGGAAAGAGCGAAGCGGGGTGTATTGCATCTGAGGGAGAGTATTTTAAGGGGGGTTAAATTTTGGAAATGTTCTGAGAAATATAAGATAAAAAAGTGTGTTATTTTTTTTTCGTTATAATTTTATTTTTTCATATATATACACACTGCCCAAAAATTAAGGGTCTTAAAATCAAGTCAACAACAACGTTTATATAGCCCATTTTCATACAAACAATGTATCTCAAATTGCTTTACAAAATTAAATTAAAGAAAGTTAATATAAAACATAAACAAATAAGATTAGGCAATATGTAAGTAAAAAAGAAAAAGATACAGTTGAATGGCCATGAGGCCTGAAAAAACAAAAAAAAAAAAATACTCCTGTTAGGCTGGAGAAAAAAAAATCTGCAGGGGTTCCAAGGCCAAAAGACCACCCAGCTCCCACTGGGTTTTCTACCTAATATATATTCTTAGGCTTCACATGGAAGAAATTGATAATGATGGTGGTCTTGTGGACATCTGGAACACATGCCATTAAATCAATAAACACAGGGGCAGCATGATACCTTAATCAGGTGGTGATGGAGCAGATCACCACCACAGAAGAAACAGAAAAGACAACAGAGAATAGTACAAATTAGTAGGGAATTGTAGAACCCAGAGGCAAATGATTATTTAATGCCCATATAGACTAACAGGGATACAATTAAAATGTAGCTATGAAAAATCCATTTTAAAATAATGGGTTTTAGCAATTTTTTAAATTGTTGTACAGTTTTGCCCTGACAAATTTGTAATGGTAAAGTACTGCAAATGATAGGTGCACAACAGCAAAAAGCCGCCTCACCACTTCTTTTCAGGTTGGCTTTCAGAATTATAAGCAGACCTACATTTGAAGATCTGAGGTGACAACTTGGAGTGTAAGGGGATAAACATTCCAAAATATAGGACAGGTGAGATTATTTAAAGCTTTGTAAACCATTAGTAGTATTTTAAGGTTAATTCTAAATGACAACATAATGGTGTTAAAACTGGTGAAATGTGCTCCGATTTTCTATTTCTAGTTATGATTTTTGCTGCTGCATTCTGCACTAACTATAACTGATTGATGTCTTTCTTAGGTAGTCCTGTAAGGAGTGCATTACAGTAATCCAGTTAACTGAAAACAAAAGCGTGAACTAATTTTTCAGCGTCTTGTAAAGTTATGAGAGGTTTAACTTTAGCAATATACCTTAAGTGAAAAAATGCACTCCTAGTAATAAGATTAATATGTGATTTAAAATTTACCTCAAAGTCAATAATTACTCCTAAATTCTTTACATCCTACTTGATGTTCAAATCTTAGGGATCAAGTTTATTTCTAATGTAACTATATTGAGTTTTGCCAATCACTAAGATTTTTGTTTTCTCCTTATTTAGTTGGAGAAAGGTACTGCTCATCCATTTGGAAATACAAGTAAGACAAAGGATCAGAATTCCAACAGCTTCAGGGTCATCAGGCACTATCTTTAAATAAAGGTGTGTGTCGTCAACATAGCTGTGGTAGCTCATCTTGTGCTTTGAGATAATCTGACCAAATGGAAGCATATACTGTATATTAAAAAGAGCACTTGACTCAGAATAGATCCTTGTGGTACACCATCTAGAATATCTTGGGTGTCCAAAGTATAATCATGACAACTAACAAAGAATTTTCTACCTGTTAAGTAAGACTGAAATCAATTTAAGACAATGCCAGAGAGGCCCACCCATTGACTAAAGCGATTTATAAGAATACTGTGATCAATGGTGTCAAATGCTGCTCTCAAGTCTAAGGGAACCAGAACAGATATATGGTCTCTGTCCACATTAACCTGCAAGTCATTTATTACTTTAACCAGTGCAGTTTCTATACTATGATTTGTTCTAAAACCTGACTGAAACTGGAACAGGAATAGAATGTTTATTCAAGTAATCATTTAGCTGTTTAAAATGGAATCCTGGGGTTAAGTCAGATTAATTTGGGGAGGGGGGTGCACTATATTATTTCTAATGTTATTAATTTTCTGTGTAAACCTCTTTCAGGGCGGATGTCAACTTTTGTCGAAATTTGGGGGTAGAAGACGGTAATCGGCTTGTAAATTTGCACCAAACTCGTCATTACGTTTTAGTTTGACTATCTTTGCTAGAAGGAGATTGAGCTTCAGTGATGCGACCTCGTATGAGAAGCACAGAGCAAACAGCCTCTAAAATGGCTTTGACATCTGACGAGAAACTAAAGCAAAATACCCCGTGGACGACGTTTTTTCCGTATTATCACTGAATCGGACTGATTTTGATGCAAGCGATTTGGAGACGAAGAACGAAAAAACGAAAGTGAACACCCCAGCATCAGCTAATCGTGGTGCTGGACACATTCGTGTAGCTGACGCACCTGCAGCAGCGCTCGCCTGGCGGGGACCACCACTTACAATGACAGGAGGTACAAAGCAGATTGCTTCGCACTGCTACTGCCGACGCCGCCCACCATCTGTGCGGAGACACCCGGGCAACCAGCCCACCGCACACTTCTGCTGACCCATCAAGCCACCCCCGCACATCTGCTGCTGCCTGAGACCGCCATACTGGCACCAACAGCACACAGCAACAGACGTTTCATGTTGATTTAGGGATGAAGCCATCGCTTTGCATGCTTTTCAGAAAACTGAGCTTTTTGGGAAAAAAATATTCAGCCCTCAAAGAGTTAAAAAGCATAGTGAAAGCCTCATAAGTTTTGGTAGTAATTTTTAGGAGGTATTCCATTGAGTGAGCTGGGTTTAGAAGACAATCAATAGTTTTTTTAGAGAAACAGGACCGTCACCCCTCAAGGCAAACTACGTTGTTATATTTAGTTACTTTAGCCTTCAATATTTCATAATGGACTATCTATTGAATTTTTCTCCATTTACGTTCAGCTCTCCAGCATGTTCTTTTTAAATCAGATGCTCTTTGGGTTTTACAGGGTATAACAGTGCTGGTGGATTTTTAACTGTCTTTTGAGGGGCATCTATGTCAGCTGCAGCTCTTACCTTAGCATAAAAGTTTTCCACCTTACTATTAACATTGTTAGTGTTGTTGAGGTAATCACTACAAACAGATTGATTGTTTAGAACATAAGCAAACTAGGAAGCTGCAGATGTATAAAAGTAACATTTTTAACAATAAGCTTCTCATTAGTTGTAGTTATCAGTATTTATAAATTAAATAATTTGAAAAAGTGTTCTGGTATACCGATATCCATGACCTGCCTCACTTAAATTAAGCTCCTGAGATATTATTTTGTCCAGTTAGGAAGCATAAGTGATTGTGAATCAACTTCACCTGCTTTGGTATAAATGAAAGTGACAACAAGTGCAGTGGAGAGTAAACAGCAAGATTAACCCTGAAAAGGAATTGTTTTTCCAGGTGGTGGCCATAAACAGTTGCTCTATCCTTACCTTTCCTGACTGATTCTTCTCTAGTTTTGCATTATGCTAGTGTCAGTTATGTAAAGATGACTGGGCAAATACTGCACAGTCTAGATGTGTAAAGTTGTTACAGAAGAGTCCCAATAGACTAATTAATGCCTGTAATCAAAGCAAAAGGTGGTTCCTTAAAGTACTGACACAGGGGGTGTCATCCTTTAACCATCTTGGCTTCTTCCTCTTCCTCTTCTTTCGGCTGCTCCCGTTAGGGGTTGCCATAGTGGTTCATCTTCTTCCATATCTTTCTGTCCTCTGCATCTTGTTCTGTTACACCCATCACCTGCATGTCCTCTCTCACCACATCCATAAACCTTCACTTAGGCCTTTCTCTTTTCCTCTTCCTTGGTAGCTCCATCCTTAGCATCCTTCTCCCAATATACCCAGCATCTCTCCTCTGCACATGTCCAAACCAACACAATCTTGCCTCTCTGACTTTGTCTCCCAACCGTCCAACTTGGGCTGACCCTCTAATGTACTTATTTCTAATCCTATCCATCCTCGTCATACCCAGTGCAAATCTTAGCATCTTTAGCTGTGCCTCCTCCAGCTCTGTCTCCAGCTTTCTGGTCAGTGCCACCATCTCCAACCCATATAACATAGCTAGTCTCACTACAGTCCTGTAGACCTTCCCTTTCACTCTTGCTGATACCCATCTGTCCCAAATTACTCCTGACATTCTTCTTCACCCATTCCACCCTACCTGCACTCTCTTTTTCACCTCTCTCCCATTACTCTGTACTGTTGATCCCAAATATTTAAATTCATCAACCTTCGCCAACTCTACTCCCTGCATCCTCACCATTCCACTGACCTCCCTCTCATTTGTGTCTAACCGTTATCATGTCCTGGCGGAGCTGGACGGTGACTCTGATAATTCTGAGGTGGTAGGCAGGGTTGAGGAGCCCCAACGGGCCACCTCAAAACCAGTTCCCAAAAAGAGAGAGGTAGTGATAGTTGGGGACTCAATCATTAGGGGGATTGAAGCGCAGGTGTGCTCCAGAGAGAGAGAGTCTCGTACGGTGTGTTGCCTTCCGGGAGCACAGGTGGGAGACCTCCCTGGAAGGGTGGATAGGCTCTTGGCCAGAGCGGGGGTGGATCCAGTTGTCATTGTCCACGTTGGAACAAATGACATACATAAGGGTAGTCTGTCAGTTCTGCGATCCAAATTCAAAGAGTTAGGTACCAAGCTGAGGAGCAGAACTGACAAGGTAGTCTTCTCCGAAGTTCTGCCTGTGCCACCGCCAGTCCAGGTAAGATTGAGGAGATTAGAAGGCTTAACGCGTGGCTCAAATCTTGGTGCAGGGTAGAAGGGTATAGGTTTATGGGGCATTGGGACTCCTTTTGGAACAGATGGGACCTGTTCCGCCGTGATGGGTTACATCTGAACTGGAGGGGCACCAATGTATTGGGGAGGCGTATGTGTAGGCTAGTCGAGGATTGTTTAAACTAGGGAATGGGGGGCAGGGAGTTTAGGACAGGCCAGATTTAGATCTATACATGGAAGAACAAACAATGGTGTAGAAATAAAATGCATAGTAATGTAAATTTTAAGCAAACACGTAAAGATAGAAGGATTAACACATTAAAAATAGCTTGCCTTAATGCTAGAAGTATCAAAAATAAGGTAAGTGAGTTGGAGTTGTATGTAGCAGAGCACAATTATGATATTATAGCAATAACGGAAACCTGGCTAAATAACAAAGATGGGGATGAGTGTAACATAGAGGGATACACATTTTTTAGGAAGGATAGACAGAACAGAAAAGGAGGTGGGGTTGCTGTTTATGCCAAACAGGAATTAAATGTAAGTCATCTTCAGTTGGATGATGAGCCCCATCTTAGTGAGGACATGTGGCTTCGCCTGGAAAATATTAGGGAAAAGGTCTCATTTTAGGAGTGTGTTATAGACCACCCAATTCAGACAGTAATTTCAACACACATCTTTTAGTAATATCAAAAGGCAAGTTTACAGGGGATATTATAGTCATGGGGACTTTAATTATCCAAATATTAACTGGGATAACCTTACAGATGGAGGAGCACAAGAGCAGGAGTTTTAGAAGTAATCGACTGTTTTTAACACAGCATGTTAAAGCTGTTTTTTAACAACAGGATAGAATTGAGGGTGTAGAGGTGATTGAACCACTAGGGTCAAGTGACCATAATGTAATACAATTCTCAGTATTTTGTAAGAGTACAGATGCAAAGACTAAAATTGTTAAGTTGAACTTTAGTAGGGCTAATTTTGAGCAGATGCGACAAAGTCTAAGTAGGATAGACTGGGATAAGCTTTTAAATGTGGAGACAGTCGAGGAGCAGTGGAACAGGTTTAAAATGTTTTACATGTAATGCAGGACAGATACATACCTAAATTTGGAAGTAATAGGAAACTAAAAAATCTCCACGATGGATTAATAAAGATTTAAAAAGAAGTTGCAAAGGAAAAACTGCTGTATAAGGCATATAAGACTAATGACTGCAAAGAGAACCGTAGCGTATGAGAAAATGAGGGCAACCATTAAGAAGGATATCAGAGAGGCTAAAAGACAGTTGGAGAGGAATATAGCAGATAAGGCGAAAGAAGACCCCAAGAGATTCTTTCAGTATTTTAGTAGTAAAAGAACAGTTAAGGAGGAGGTCAAGTTCATCAGGAATAGTAAAGGGAATTAAAAGATACAGACAATGAAATAGCAGATGCCCTAAACTTACATTTTTCTGAGGTGTTTACAAGTGAGCAAGTGGATAACCTGCCAGAGGTAAACACAACTACTAAGGAGGTACTGAGGGATTTGGAAATTGTAGAGGGAGAAGTGCTGCTCAGATTAAATAAGATGAAATCAAACAAATCACCAGGCCCAGATAATATTTATCCTCGTGTTCTTAAGGAGGCTAGTGAGTACATATATAAACCCTTGACACATATTTTTAGGAAGTCACTGTGCACTGGAGAGATTCCAAAGGACTGGAAAATGGCAAATATCATCCCATTATATAAAAAGGGTGACAGGGCAGATCCAAGCAACTATAGGCCAGTAAGCTTAACAAGCATCACAGGAAAATTAATGGAAGGAATTATTAAGGATAAGATTGAGCAACACATGACAAGGACAGGAGTTATTCTGAACAGTCAGCATGGGTTCAGAAGGGGGAGGTCGTGTTTTACTAACATGTTGGAATTCTATGAGGAGGCAACAAAAGGATACGATCAAAGTGGAGCTTATGATATTATTTATCTGGACTTTCAGAAAGCATTTGATAAGGTGCCACATGAGAGGTTGGGCATCAAGTTAAAAGAAGTGGGAATTCAGGGTGATGTTTTTAGATGGGTGCAGAATTGGCTCAGACACAGGAAGCAGAGGGTGATGGTGCGAGGAACCTCATCAGAACTGGCGATGTTAAGAGTGGTGTTCCACAGGGGTCAGTGCTAGGGCCGCTGCTATTTTTAATATATATAAATGATTTAGATAGGAATATAAGTAACAAGCTGGTTAAGTTTGCAGATGATACCAAGATAGGTGGATTAGCAGATAATTTGGAATCCGTTATATCATTACAGAAGGACTTGGATAGCATACAGGCTTGGGCAGATTTGTGGCAGATGAAATTTAATGTCAGTAAATGTAAAGTATTACACATAGGAAGTAAAAATATTAGGTTTGAATACACAATGGGCGGTCGAAAAATCGAGAGTACACCTTATGAGAAGGATTTAGGAGTCATAGTGGACTCCAAGCTATCAACTTCCAAACAGTGTTCAGAAGCCATTAAGAAGGCTAACAGAATGTTAGGTTATATAGCACGATCTGTGGAGTACAAGTCCAAGGAGGTTATGCTCAACCTTTATAATGCACTGGTGAGGCCTCATCTTGAGTACTGTGTGCAGTTTTGGTCTCCAGGCTACAAAAAGGACATAGCAGCACTAGAAAAGGTCCAGAGAAGAGCGACTAGGCTGATTCCAGGTCTACAGGGGTTGAATTATGAGGAAAGATTAAAAGAGCTGAGCCTTTACAGTTTAAGCAAAAGAAGATTAAGAGTTGACATGATTGAAGTGTTTAAAATTATGAAGGGAATTAGTACAGTGGATCGAGACTTGTATTTTAAAATGAGCTCATCAAGAACACGGGGACACAGTTGGAAAATTGTTAAGGGTAAATTTCGCACAAACATTAGGAAGTTTTTCTTTACACAAAGAACGATAGACACTTGGAATAAGTTACCAAGTAGTGTGGTAGACAGTAAGATGTTAGGGACTTTCAAAACTCGACTTGATGTTTTCTTGGAGGAAGCAAGTGGATAGGACTGGCGAGCTTTGTTGGGCTGAATGGCCTGTTCTCGTCTAGATTGTTCTAATTCTAATTCTAATTCTAATTTACACACATGTATTCTGTCTTGTTCCTACTGACCTTCATTCCTCTCCTCTCTAGAGTATATCTCCACCTCTCCAGGGTCTCCTCAACCTGCTCCCTACTATCGCTACAGATCACAATGTCATCAGCAAACATCATAGTCCACGGGGAATCCTGTCTAATCACATCTGTCAACCTGTCCATCACCATTGCAAATAACAAAAGGCTCAGAGCCGATCCCTGATGTAATCCCACCTCCAACTTAAATGCATCTGTCACTCCTACCACAAACTTCACCACTGTCACACTTCCCTCGTACCTATCCTGCACAACTCTTACATACCTCTCTGCCACTCCCGACTTCCTCATACAATACCACAGCTCCTCTTGAGGCACTCTGTCATATGCTTTCTGCAGGTCGAAAAAGACGCAATGCAACTCCTTCGGGCCTTCTCTAAACTTCTCCATCAACATTCTCAGAGCAAACATTGCATCTGTGGTGCTCTTTCTTGGCATGAAACCATACTGCTACTCACTAATCATCACCTCACTTCTTAACCTAGATTCCACTACTCTTTCCCATAACTTCATGCTGTGGCTCATCAATTTTATTCTGCTGTAGTTACTGCAGTCCTGCACATCCCACTTATTCGTAAATATCAGCACCAGTACACTTCTTCTCCACTCCTCAGGCATCCTCTAACTTTCCAAGATTCCATTAAACAATCTGGTTAAATATGCTACTGTCATCTCTCTTAAACACCTCCATGCTTCCATAGGTATGTCTTCTGGACCAACGGCCTTTCCATTTTTCATCCTCTTCATAGCTGTCCTTACTTCCTCCTTGCTAATCTGTTGCACTTCCTGATTCACTATCTCCACATCATACAACCTCTTCTCTCTCTCATTCTCTTCATTCATCAGCCCCTCAAAGTACTCTTTCCATCTGTTCAACACACTCTCCTTGTTTGTGAGTACGTTTCCATCTTTATCCTTTATCACCCTAACCTGCTGCACATCTTTCCCAGCTCGGTCCCTCTGTCTAGCCAATCGGTACAGGTCCTTTTCTCCCTCCTTAGTGTCCAACCTGTCATACAATTCATCATACACCTTTTTTTAGCCTTCGCCACCTCTCTCTTCACCTTGCGCCTTATCTTCTTGTACTCTTGTCTAATTTCTGCATCTCCCTGACTATCCCACTTCTTCTTTGCTATTCTCTTCCTCTGTATACTCTCCTGTATTTCCTCATTCCACCACCAGGTTTCCTTTTCCTCCTTCCTCTTTCCAGGTGTCACGCCAAGCACCCTTCTTGCTGTTACCCTTACTACATCTGCTGTCATACTCCTTGTCTCTTCTCTACTGTCTTTTATGTTAGCACCATTATATTGCCCTCTCTTCAAAGTCGCAGTCCACAGTGAATACTGCAAAAGCACACAGACCCTTCTAAATTTTAGAGTGTTCTCCATGTTCACTGTGGTTGTGTAATCAGTGACAAAAAGGCATGAATATTTAGTTGTCGGGTAACACAGCAGGGATGTTGAGTGCTGTGATGTCAGATGGTACAGCCTAGATGTTAAATGCTTAATTTCTACGATAAGTCCATTATACGGTATATGGGCAGGTAAACCTCTTTGTGTGGAGCTGCAGATTAAGCAGTTTCTTTGCTGTCATTCCATTAAGGACTGATGTTGCGAATGGCATTCCAGTTCAGCTTTGAGACTCTACTTCCATATCTGGTCTTTAACACCTCTATGATCTTTCTCTTCCTTTCACCAGCCATACTTCACACTGCTTATCTGAGGTCAGTAGTAGCTTGATCTGCAACATATATCTCCAGCTCCATGAGCCCAAAGCTCCACCAGAGACCATGTACCCATGGATATTTGCAGATGGAGAAAACAGTGGTGGAGCCACAGAGGTAGCAGACTCAACTGTCTTCTTTCCTGTGCTTGTGTTGCAAACAGCATTCTAGGTCTCAAACTTTCACCTTGACATTCGTCAGCAACTTCTTGGAAGAGCCCAGCAAGTCCAGGTTAGTTCTCCATGGTACTGCTGCCACTTGCCAGTGTTATATTTTGGCTAGGGTTTCTCCCCTAGTTGGGGTTCAAATATCTCATTTATGTCTATCTTGTTCATTATTTATGTTTATGGTATTGATTATTGTATTTTATTTTTGTTTAAATATCTCTTATTATGCTACATGTGCTTTGTGAGTGGTCCCACAAGAGGCAGGGTCACATGGCCATAACTGTGAAGGGACTGCCATCAGCATTGTCAAGGCTGAGGGCAACTCACAGTCCCTTGTGTTTCATTGTGAATGTACTCCTGGTGTGTTGAGTTCACCTGTGTATATTGCCTTTTGATAATTTTGAACCCTTGCTCTGTTTTTTGTCCACTCTTGGATTTTGTGTATTTGGGAATTGCTTGCTTTGGATTGCCTTTGTTGTTTCAGGCAACTTGTTTGGCCTTTTGTACTCCATTTTCTGTGACTACTGAGGCTTAAAGGTTTTCCCTCTAGTAGGCATTTTAATTCATTGTTCAGGACTTTATGCTTGGAAACTCTTGAGTTCATAACAGCTGGCAGCACCAAGTGCCAAATTGACCCTTGGCTCTTTTAAATTGCTCTTTTTGGTAGGTCGCTGTCCTTAGAAGGACACCTTGCTGTTGATACAGTAGTTGGAATGCATACATGACTTGTCATTGTGTGTACTGAAACAAGTACAAACAATGGTAAATTACATAGACTATGTACTTCTGTTTCCCTCTATAAAATACACAGACCATGTTGTCCATGCCTCAACCATCTTTGTGTCCAGTTATGCCTTTTTTTCTTTTGTATTTTTGACTTTGGAGATCAAGAAGAGGAAGAGAGTGAGGACAGAGCCAAGGATCAAATGGTGGAAGTTGAAAAAGGAAGACTACAAGGTTGAGTTTAGGGAGGAGGTAAGACAGGCACTGGGTGGCAGTGAAGAGTTACCAGACCATTGGGAAACTACAGCAGATGTAGTAAGGGTGACAGCAATAAGGGTGCTTGGCGTGACATCTGGAAAGAGGAAGGAGGAAAAGGAAACCTGGTGGTGGAATGAGGAAATACAGGAGAGTATACAGAGGAAGAGAATAGCAAAGAAGAAGTGGGATAGTCAGGAAGATGCAGAAATTAGACAAAAGTACAAGAAGATAAGGCGCAAGGTGAAGAGAGAGGTGGCGAAGGCTAAAAAAAGGCGTATAATGAATTGTATGATAGGTTGGACACTAAGGAGGGAGAAAAGGACCTGTACCGATTGGCTAGACAGAGGGACCGAGCTGGGAAAGATGTGCAGCAGGTTAGGGTGATAAAGGATAAAGATTGAAACGTACTCACAAGGAAGGAGAGTGTGTTAAACAGATGGAAAGAGTACTTTGAGTGGCTGATGAATGAAGAGAATGAGAGAGAGAAGAGGTTGTATGATGTGGAGATAGTGAATCAGGAAGTGCAACGGATTAGCAAGGAGGAAGTAAGGACAGCTATGAAGAGGATGAAAAATGGAAAGGCCGTTGGTCCAGAAGACATACCTATGGAAGCATGGAGGTGTTTAAGAGAGATGACAGTAGCATTTTTAACCAGATTGTTTAATGGAATCTTGGAAAGTTAGAGGATGCCTGAGGAATGGAGAGGAAGAGTACTGGTGCCGATATTTAAGAATAAGGGGGGATGTGCAGGACTGTAGTAACTGCAGGGGAATAAAATTGATGAGCCACATCATGAAGTTATGGGAAAGAGTAGTGGAAGCTACGTTAAGAAGTGAGGTGATGATTAGTGAGCAGCAGTATGGTTTCATTCCAGGTCTGGCACCTTCCCCTCCACTGACCGGGATGCTTGTCTGCCTTCTAAGAGCCTCCCATCCAGGTAAGTAACCATCCCATCTCCTGATCATATGCCCATCCAAAACCTTGTGGCATTTACAGTATATACATGAATAAATGGCAGTATTATTCGATGAACCAGCTGGCACTACTCTCTGGGAAATCAAAAAACGACTCTATATTCTTAAATTTAACTCAATTAGATAGAGGCTTTCCAACCAATTTTACAATAATAAAGGTTAGTTTTGCTCTATCAGATGATTTAAGTATTTGGTTGCTTATCAAATACTAAATAGCGTTGATTCAGGAACCCTCTTCAATAATCTGGGCCACCAATCTTAAAACCATTCAGGATATGAGATTACAAGGGTCTTGGTGGGTGTTATTGGCTTGAGCTGCTGTTTGACAAACAGTTTCCAGGCTATGTTGTAACCAGAGGTGGGTAGAGTAGCCAAAAATTGTACTCAAGTAAGAGTTTAAAAGTATTTGGTGAAAAGATTACTCAAGTACTGAGTAACTGTTAGATCATAATAAATGATTTTATTTTTTGGAAATGTTGTAATAAGACAGGGGCGGCATGGTGGCGCAGTGGGTAGCACTGCTGCCTCGCAGTTAGGAGACCCGGGATTCACAAATAGCACAAAGTTTCAAATCTCAGTTTTTCACAACAAAGCTCTTGAAACCAATACCTACAGTAGGTAACATGTATGTTTAAACAGTGCAAACTACTTAGATATACTGTACACTGACAGTATAATACTGCATATGCACTTTCCCTCCAAATAGCACAGCTGATAGAAAATAACATTAGAACAAGGCAGCTTGTGCACGTACAAGAAGTCTCACTTTACCTTGACTGTCTGTGCATGTTTGGTTAAAACGTCCTTGTTCTTCACTCAGTGCCCCAGTGGTTAAGCTTCATCAGGAGTTGGGTCTCATTTTTCATGTACAGTGGAGCCTTGGATTGTGAGTAACTTGGTTTGCAAGACGAGCTAAAAGTTTTAATAAATTTTAACTTGATAAATGGGCAAAGTCTTGCAATACGAGTAGTCCGTACACGCTTTGTCTGCTGAGCGTCACGTGATCACAACTGAGCTGATGGTTCTTCTCTCTCTCGCTGCGGGATTGTGGGCATCGTCAGTCAGCGTACCTCACTCATATAGTCAACATCTGTAGAGCATATACTGTTTACTACAGCACTACAGCATTGTGACCATGTGTGTGTGCTGTGACGTGCGAGTCTCCGTCTTGCACCCCAAACACGAAGCTGAGTCTCAATACTTTACTGACACCATCTTTATTCAGCTTGAAACAGGAACAGTACGGTTATTTATTGTAGCGGGATCTGTCTTCCTCCAGGAGAATATTCCAGTCGGACCTTCATCATTCCGTGGATGGTAGTCCCTGGAGAACCTGGGGGAACATCATAACAGTGAGACACTTCATCCCCCCTTCTCCAAGTACAGCTTCGGTAGACATGGCCCGTCCTTCGGCAATTATTACACTGCCTCCTTCCTCCTGCTACTCTCCCTCTGCGGAACTGAAAACAGTTGGGAAATGCTAACTCCGCCCCTTTCCCCGCTGGGGAGAATTCCAACGCCACCTTTGTGCTCTCAACTCCCTTTACTGCTTTGTTAGGAGACCCTGGTTTCTCTTTTGGGATCTCCTTCTTAATCTGGGGTTTGTCTACAGTTTTCGTCTCTATTAGTTAAAGAGAGCCCTTTTCCTGTTTGAACCCCTTTTGATTTATAAACGACCGGTGGCGGCGTCTTTAGATCAGCATCGTTCCGGAAGACAGCACTATCCAGCTCCTCCGGCTCCACCCGCTACTGATTAATCGCGGGCCTGGTTCACTCTGCGATAGTACGGGTCTCGCTTACCTGTACCACCGCATTTTTTAATACTGGAAGCTTCCAACCAAATTGCTGCAGGTACTCCTCTACCTTCTTTATTGGCGCTTCGGCCGTCACTCCCAGGTCTCCGACAATCTTCCGAATCATTGTCAGCATCTGCAAAAACCTTGCACGGGCTCGATCAGTTTTTCTAGTTCCTGCACGTCAAAACAGTTATTTAATTCGTCCGGAGGCAGGCTTAAACTCTCACTCGCCTTACCTTCCGGCTGGGAGCAAATGAGCACGTATCTTCCAGACACGTGCTCTGACGTGTCTCGCGGAGCCTTCTGGAATTTGGAGTTTTTATCAGAGGACTGGGCCACCATCTTATGCAATGCCTTGGGTTGGGTCACATGTCCCTTGCCGGCAGCCGACATGTGGAAGTCCCTCTGGCTCGTCTACTTACGGAGCCTGTGTATGGAGCCTCTTCGTTGGGTTTTTTTCTCGCATCCCACAGGACCTCCGGAGGATCTTCCTTGAGGTATGCACGGAACAAAATGGGATATTTTAAAGATGTTAGTAATAGAATCCCCGGTACATACCTCATGGTAGTCATCCTCCTCCGGAGGCCTTTCCCAACTCGTGCTGCCACTCTTCATCTCATCCCGAGTGTCCTCTGTGATGAGCATGGAACTTCTGCTGATGCTGTCACTCTGCTTACCCCTCTTCTTTCCCATAACGGACTTGGTAAACGTGGGTTCTGGTGATGTTGTTGTGTGACCTGATGCTGTCATCTTAGGGTTTTCTGCCCACAGAAAATTTTTGTACAGGTCCTCTGCCAAAGGGATGGCCAGAGAATCCTGCCGACTACGCCACTGTGACAGATAGGGGGTGCTCTCACTCCCTTGAACCCTACGATCAAACGTCAGACACCAAGTAAAAGTCTAATAATTGCCATTATTATTACACAACAGTGCACAAAGCATCCTCCTATCCACAATACTCATTAAATTAAACCACAATTACAATAAACCAATCGTCCAACTTCCAGACACGTTGCCACCCTTCCACCCAGCTCAGCTCACCATCTGGGAGCTGCCACAGTCCTTTTATAGTCTGTGACCCGGAAGTGCTTCTGAACCCTCAGTCCATGTGACTTCTTAGCACTTCTGGGTCAAATCAAAACTCTTCTTCTTCTTAACCCCGGAAGCACGTCATTTCCCTTGTCCATGTGTACTTCCGGGGTGTAGGGAAAATAGTCACTGCTCCTCCCTACAGCGCCTTCTAATGGCCCCCATGGTATCCAGCAGGGCTGTAAAGGAAAACTCCAACATCCATAATTCCCTGCTGGCATTCGGGGCACCTCCATGCTGCAGGGAGGCCTCCACCTGGCGGTGTGGGAGTATTGGCCTGGATGAACGGCCGGCCATCTATCACAAGGTGTGTACTTCTAGTTAACAGAGTGGCTTTTATTGTCTTGGGATGAATAATAGCAAACATTTAGAGAACCACAAGAAGGCAAAAGACATGCATGTCTTTAATGGCAAATATGCAAACTCAATGTATACAAAATTGTTATGATGGTGTTGATTCATACTACTCTGTTTATGAATCAGATTTATGGTTGTTCAAAGCTGCTCCATAGTTGTAAAGAAAATACAGGAAAGTAGTTAGAAGTGTGGCAGCACAAGAAATTAAAAGAATCACCAGACACTATGAATGACTGGTAGATGGTGAAAACTCTAGCTTAAATACAGTGTTAAATGTGGCTCTGGTAAATGTTCTGTAAATACAACTGCCAAATGTTAGCAGACCCACTTGCCAATCGGAGTACCTCACGTTGACTAAAGGGGTGAATCACAACAGTCTGGAGTAGCTATAGTATTATAGTAGTATAGTACATCTTTCTGTAGGCTGCTTCAGTTCAATTTCAGTCACAGTAAAAGGCTATGATAAAGTAACAGAACGTGAACAGAAAAGTTTTCTCTTGACCAGGCTGTTCAGCATAACAAATGTTGCCAAACTATTTTACACAATTTCTCCAAAATAACATCAAGTCGAGTTTTGAAGGCCCCTAATGTCCTACTCACTACCTCACTTTTTGCTCATTTATTCCATGTGTCTGTGATTTCTATGTGGATTCAGGTATTTGTATCATGTTCAGATGTGACAATTCAGTCTGTTTAGGAGGTATCAAATAGAGAAAAGTATCTGCAGCAATAGTGAGGATGTAACATTGTTTAAATACTTTCCTGTTGCCATGAATTACCATGATTTGAACTTCTGTCAGTTCATTTTAATTTTATACACTGTAGCATACTTTCCATAGTCCACTATCCCAAAAAGCTGTATAAAGCAAACAAGAATATATGTGAGAGGAGCAACTAAAGTAACGGAATAGTCAGAAAATTTGAAGAAAACACAAATGTCTATATAAAATGAACCATACATCTGAGAAGATGAATGATTGGTTCAGACATTGCAAAAGAATCAAGATCAGTACAATTATTCAATAAGTTTCAAATATGATAGTACACTTACAGGAATTGCTAGTTGAAATGTAGGAAAAGAATGGTGAGTACTTTTTAAGCATCATTGAATGGTGATTACAAAAAGAGCTTCATGAGCATTGTAACAAGGTGCTATATAGGCTCCTGACCCGACACAGACTGACAACGGAGGCACGTGAAAACTAAACCAAAAGATTTATTTTTTTTCACCCATGGGCAATTCCCGTGGATTCCACAGGCAGTACACAGGCCGATAAAATGTGCCTCCGTGTCTTTACAGGCACCTATATACAAAGCTGTTGCTGGGTGTGCCAGAATCCATCAAGAAAGAAAAATGAAAACATTATTTGTACAAAATCTTAATTTATCTATTCATTCCTAAATAATTAAATGGGCAGGCTATTTCATGTCAGTGCAATATGCTGCTTGTTAAAACGGATAACTTCCGCTCTACGTGTGGTGCCATTATGAACTATCGTATCTGTTCAAGTTCTATTTAAATTTTAAATATAAGTAATTTTTATTTAGTTAGTTCAGAAATATCTTTGGTAGGAATATAAGTTAAATTTGGTCATCATTGCATACATTTTTCTTCACTATAGAAATGTAAAGACTAAATTCAACTTACATTCCTACCAAAGATATATCTGTCGACTAAATAGAACCTATTTCTATCGAAATAGAACTTGAAAAGATATATTTTTTCGAATCTGATTTTACATCGACTTAACGCGAACTACATTGAGCCCCATGCTATTGTGCTCTCACCTCTCACCTGCCTGCCTCAATAAGTCACATCGGCTAATACTGAAAAATCGAACCTGCGGCTTCTATCCAATCAATGGGTCTGAATACAGTGACATCGCCGTACGCCTGCTAGAGGGCTGTACTGACACCAACTCAAAATCTGATTGGTTGAAGCAACAGGTTAATCGACATTTATTCTGTGTTAGAGTGCCTGCACAACGGATTGTGAAGGCTTCTCTGCCTGGCAACAAATGATGGCTGAAATGTGATTGGTTAAATGCTTTAATACGAAAATACGTGCCTGGAAGCAGCACAACCATCAGAAAAGCTATGAAAGGAAGTGGACAGACTATTTGGAATTATTTAATAAGTATTCATGGACAAAATATAATTAACATCAGTTTGTGATTCAGATATCTTTACTTATGAATATGCTAAGCACAGTCCTTCACCCACGAATATTTACCTTATATGGGCAGGCACTCAATTACGTGGGAGGCATGATGATGCGAGACAACTTCGCCTCCCACGGCCATCGAGCTGCAATCTATTACAGTATATAGATGAAAAAATAGGTTCCAGTTATGACCATTATGCGTAGAATTTCGAAATGAAACCTGCCCAACTTTTGTAAGTAAGCTGTAAGGAATGAGCCTGGCAAATTTCAGCCTTCTACCTACACGGGAAGTTGGAGAATTAGTGATGAGTGAGTCAGTCAGTGAGTGAGTCAGTGAGACAGTCAGTCAGTCAGTCAGTGAGGGATTTGCCTTTTATTAGTATAGATAATTAATTTAAACCGTGAAATACAAAAATCACATTAAAAATTAAAAACAAGTACAGATCCTGCAAATAATGAAGGAATAATTTATCTATGTCAACAAGAGAGGATTGGAAAGCTTAAACCATCAGGAAGGCAAAAACCTAGAGAAAATGAAATGCTGGGGACCCACAGTCTCCAGTATTCCAAAAATATCATGTGTTGTTGACCTGATCCAAATGTCCACCCAGTCCCTTGTGGGCATTCTACATTTACATGGTCTAAGTAAATGTAATTTATGAAGTTATAAAACTGTAATGATCCTGGGTGATGCCAGTTTTCATAAGACAACAGTTGCAGCAGCAGGACCTCGCCCCAAAAACGAAAAAAAGAGAACAGAGTCAGTAACTGTTATATTTAGACCAGTGTTTCCATCCTGGCTTTTTAAATGTTAATATTATTGATTATTTAGATTTTTTATGTCCAATCATCTTTTGTTATGTGCTTTGTGTTTTGTGGATGGTTCCTCAAGAGGCAGGACCACCTGTTCATCACCGTCAAGGGACTTCCCCCAGCCTTATAAAGGCAAGGACATCCCACAGTCCCTTGGGGTTCATTGAATGTGCTCATGATGTGGTCAGTTTCTTGGATTTGTGATGTTTCTTGTGATTTAAGAATTAACGGATTTTGGACCTAATGCTATGCTTCTGATTTCTTATTTTGTATTTTTGATTGGGACTTTTTTGCCTTGGAATATCATTTCCTTTTCTGTGCCTTTTTTGCTCTTTGAAGCTTCATGGCTTTTTTCTGTCAGAACTTTGATGACGGATTTCCAGCTGCACTTCCGGGTGTGGCATCCCAACAGGGATGGGCTCCAGAGTAGCACAATTGTGGCATTGATGCAACCCAGGGGGGCTGCCACCAAGTGTTCTTGGGGATGTAATGTGCATCCCATGACTGCTCCTACAGATCCAGAGTCAAAGGGGTGTCCTGGCCGGGCATGGAACCTGGCCGTCCACCACAGCATGTGTAAGGACAGGGTTTTGCAGAGATGGAGATACAAGACCAAATGAATGCTGAATGAAAGTTACACATTGAATCCTTGAAATTGTGGGAAGGCTGGCGCCAGAGTATCTTGAATGTTTGAGAGATGATTGTGTGGAATGGAAAAATGACATCAACATTTTATAATAATAACTAGCTGTGCTATGCATCTGACATGGGTTGAAATCTACATAATCAACATAGACCTCTGTGTTAGCATTTGTAGAACAGCATATAATGCATACGTGTATGTCATATGCCAACTGGTATGGGATTCAAAAAAGCAATGTTTGTGATGCACTATCTATTGGAATGACAGAAACGTAGCAATCGGACAAACACAAAGACAAACACTCACATACATACTCGTATATATATACACATACTCACACACATATATAAAATATATATACATATACACATATACATATATACATATACATAAATATCTACATACTGTATATACAAATACACACATATATATAATATATATATATATATATATATATATATATATATATATATATATATATATACTATATATATATATTGTGAAGGACAGCCG
Organism: Polypterus senegalus; assembly: GCF_016835505.1. Classification (NCBI taxonomy): domain Eukaryota; kingdom Metazoa; phylum Chordata; class Cladistia; order Polypteriformes; family Polypteridae; genus Polypterus; species Polypterus senegalus. The sequence goes on along the minus strand of NC_053160.1, from coordinate 123,270,049 downwards.
GGTCCCATGCCCGGCAGGGACGCCCCTGCTGCTTATGTTCCGGGAGAGCCACCATGGGCACTCCAGTACCTCCCCTAGGACGCTTGGTGGCAGCCTCCATGACTGACAGTGATTCCCCAATCACTCGCAGGGCTCAATGGGAGATGGAGTCCGCCACAGCCTGGTTGGGGGCTTGGATGGCCGATAGGGGGAGCTGCATGGACTCAGCAGCCTGGCTGGACGAATCTTCAGCCCCACCCGGAGATGCAATTAGGACCAGGTGGTCAAGCACCTGGAACACTTCCGGATGGGTTATAAAAAGGGCCAGCCACCACCACTCGAGAAGCCAGGGTCGGGAGGAGGAGGACTACGCTTCTATGCAATGCACTACGTGCCTGTGATTTAAGAGAAAAATTATTCTGAGAAATGTGGATGCTGCCCTTCCGTGCTTAATGAGCAGAAGGTCCAAACAATTCCCAAGTCCAAAACTTAACATGAAGAGGTCGGTACATCATCTTAGATGTAAAGCTTCCATCTTTTTAAAAGAATTTATCACAAAAGCAACCTTGAATTTTCGTGATTTTAGTCACCTGAACTCACCTTAAGGGGCAGTAAGTAGTCGTGAAGCACAATTTACAAAGAAAGTTTTGCCTCAATGGTGCCGATCACGCTCATTTGCAATGATTTCCACTCTCCCAGGAGCTGACGGGGCACTCGAAATGTCACAAACAGTGCGAGAGGACGACGCCCGAAACTGCGAAGCTCTCGACCCAGCGGAGCAGCCCGACATTCCACTCCTTCGAGAGTCCACTTTGTTCTCACAACCCCTTGCCGCTGAAAGCGGTGTTGTCTTCACATTGTTTACAGCTCAGCGCAGTTAAAAAGTAGAAAGACGCAAAGCTGTTTTTCTAATCTCTTCTACTTTCAAGTACTGCCAATTAAAAAAAAGTTATAATGTGGCAGTTTCCACGACAGCCACATTGATGAATAAATAAAACTTCTCTGTCAGAACGCGCCTGGAGTCCAGAGAGAAGGGCTGGGAGAGGGCGACGTGGGGCACACTTCTATGGGATATATTGGCATGTTTGTGTTAACTTCTTTTCAATATCAGTAAAGTAACTCTCACACAAATAATAACAATTCATAAAGACGATATAAAAATGGCGTTCACAAACGAAGTGATTAGTTCCTGTATTATAATATGTTCTGTGGTCATACGTAATTTCCGTTTCGCATGGTCATACGTAATTTCCGTTTCAAACGCGAAAATAATTTTATATATATAGAAACTGCCTGGAAGTGAATGTTGGTCCAAGCTTAAAAGCCCTTACAGGTCCTGTGGCCTCTGAGCATGGAACTTGGATGTGACTGCTAAACAGGGTCCCACATGGCAGGAGGAGGAAAGACCAGTGGTATGAAAAGAACTAAATTTGTTTAAAAGGTGAGCAACATTGAGTGTTAAAGTAGTGGGTAAATTTATTAGTCCCCCCAAACAGGACACATATGGAATCTAAGCATTTAATTAGACAGCTAAATTTTAGTTGTACTTATTTTGCCCTCTAGTGAATTGCGCCTTATGTTTTCCATCCATTATCTAACCCACTATATCCTAACACAGAGTCACGGGGGTCTGCTGGAGCAGGCTATGGCTGAATATATGGACGTAAGTAGGTTCCAGTTATGACCATTACGCATAGCATTTCGAAATGAAACCTGCCTAACTTTTGGAAGTAAGCTGTAAGGAATGAGCCTGCCAAATTACAGCCTTCCACCTACACGGGAAGTTGGGGAATTAGTGATGAGTCAGTCAGTAAGTGAGTGAGTCAGTCAGTCAGTAAGTCAGTCAGTGAGGGCTTTGCCTTTTATTAATATAGATGAACCTCTTTTCTATTATTTAGTGAGAGATTAATTAATTTACGTGTCTGTGTAGGCATCCATGCAGGCCAATCGGTATTCAATGTCTCCATCGTCTGCATATTTAATGAGCTTTGCACTCATAGAAGTCACCTGCTTATTAAATATTCTTTCAAATATATTTAATTTCTATTTATTGTTACCTTGCTTGTTTTCCCTTTTTTATACATTCTTGCTTTTTGTTTTCACTTTTATGCTTTATCATTTTCTGAGAAAGGTCTTTGTTCACACAGGATTCCAGCAAAATGGTGAAAGCCCCAAGTTAAATTTCAGTAGCAATGCCACATAGCTCTTTCTCTTTTATCTGTACTGCTGTTTTGTTTTATTGTCCTGATATGAAAACAGAGGCAGCACTAATCAGCAGCACTTTACTGTGATTGTTTTGGCTGTACTGGAAGCCTTTTAAAAGGACTATAGAACAAGGAAAAGAAGACAAATACCAAACTTATTTGTTCTAAAAAAGACTTTGCCAGGTGCTTGGCAGTAAAATGCACAGCTTGGAGAAGACTGGCTGGTCATCATTTTGGAGAGGTTCACAGTGGGCAAGAGGACCACCTCAAATGGCGTGTCCAGCTCGAGAAGGACCCTTTCTAGAAAGTGGGGAATGGAAGCTCCTCAATGATAACCTGGTGAGCCAACATCGTTTTTCATTAGAACAATCCAGACAAGAACAGACCATTTGGGCCAATAAAACTCGCCAGTCCCACCCACTTAACTCTTCCAAAATAACAGCAAGTCTAGATTTGAAGGTCCATAAAGTTGTACTGTCTATCACACACACACTAGTTATTAACATATTCCAAGTGTCTATGTTTCTCTGTGTAAAGAAAAACTTCCTAATGTTTGGGCAAAATTTACCCTTTACAATTTTCTAAATGTGTCCCTGTGTTCTTGATGAACTCATTTTAAAATAACAGTCTCAGTGCACTGTACTAATTCCCTTCATAATTTTAGAAACTTCAATCATGTCACTTCGTAATCTTATTAAGATCTTATTAAGATCACTATCAGCCTCAGGCTCAGATCTTATTAATCTTTCTTCATAATTCATTCTCTGGAATCAGCCTAGCTGCTCTTCTCTGAACTTTTTCTAGCACTGCTATGTCATTTTTGTAGCCTGGAGACCAAAGCTGCATACAGTACTCCAGATGAGGCCTCACCAGTACATTAAAAAGCTTGAGCAAAACCTCCTTGGACTTGTACTCTACATATCAAGCCACTATATAACCTGTTAGCCTTCTTAATGTCTTCTGAACCCTGTCTGGCAGTTGATAGTGTTGAGTCCACTTCGACTCCTAAATCCTTGTCATAATCTGGACTTTCTATTTTTAGACCTCCCATTGTGTATTTGTACCTAACATTTTTTACTTCCTACATCTAATACTTTACTTTTACTGACATTAAATTTCATCTGCCACACTCTGCCCAAGTGTGTATGCTGTCCCAAGTCCCTCTGTAATTATTCAGCGGATTTGAAATTATCTGCCAATCCACCATCAGGTATACCAAGACATGTTGGGCAACACTATGCTTCCAATTTTGTGGAAACAGTATAGGGAAGGCCCTTCTCTATTCATGTTTCTGTACCCCAGTGCACAAAGCAATGTCCATAAAGACATGGTTGGATGAGTTCATTGTGGAAGAACTTGACTGGTGCACACAGAGCCCTGAGAACATGTTTGGGATGAGCAGAACTAAGATTGCAAACCCGGCCTTCTCGTCCAACATCTGTACCTAACCCCATAAATGCTCTACAGAATGAATAAGCACAAATTCCCACAGAAACTATCCAAAATCTTGTGGAAAGCCTTCCAAGAAGAGTGGAAGCAGAGAGACACCTGCAGAGAGACGACCAATTCCATATAAAAGTCTATGTATTTGAAAGCAGTGTCATTGAAGTCCCTGTTGGTGTAATGGTCAGGTGTTCCTATTCTTTTTCCATATGGTGTTTGTACACACTAACCTCCTAAAGCAGCGTTTCTCAACCTTTAAGTATTTGCGATCCGAGTTTTCATAACAGTTTTAATCGCACCTGCCTAGCATTTTTTTGAAATTTAGATGCATATTTTATTATACCTACTTTACTTTTATTGACATTTATCTAACTCTATATTTATTGTTCTAGTATCAGAATGTAGTTTAAGGTAAATTGTTTTGGTTTCAACAGATGTTTTTTTCATATTTTTGATTCTTGTTTTCTTTTTTCCACATCTTCGCACCCCCTTAAGGGGCCCGCCCCACAGGTTGAGAACCACTGTCCTAAAGAGATACATACCCTGTATAATCTGGCCCTGGTGATTTGTTTGATTTCATGCCTGGGACAGGGCCAGGTACTGAAGCATTAACTTGCTTTGCTGGCTCTTTCACAGTTCATTCACCATTGTCAACTTCTAAACCAAACAATTTTTTTCTTCTTTTGACTGAATTGTTGTTTTTTGTAGGTTAACTGAAAAAAATGCATCAAACTAAAGGTTGATAATGATTTTTGCTTTATGATTTTGTGGAGTCTGCATGGATCATTTTGTTGATTGTGTATTTTGTGATATTTGCAGCCATCTACAGTATATTTTATTACAACAGTTGAAACTTTAATTAGATTTCTTGAAGTGGGGCAGGAAATATGGGGTACATTGAGAGCATTGAGAGCATAACCCTTTTTTGATATTTTTACCTCAACCTTGGTAGGAAGAGAAGTGTAACAGGTCACCCTTCGTCGGCAGTAGGTTACACGCAGATTGGCTTACTGTACCAAAACAATTATCTAAAAATTTTAAAAAACATGTCTCATCCTTGCAGTTACAAAAAAAACATACATTTGCTGGACAAATAAAGGCCCACAACATTTGACCTGCTCAGATCTTATTAATCTTTCTTCATAATTCATTCACTGGAATCAGCCTAGCTGCACTTCTCTGAACTTTTTCTAGCACTGCTATGTCATTTTTGTAGCCTGGAGACCAAAGCTGCATACAGTACTCCAGATTAGGCCTCACCAGTACATTAAAAAGCTTGAGCAAAACCTCCTTGGACTTGTACTCTACATATCAAGCCACTATATAACCTGTTAGCCTTCTTAATGTCTTCTGAACCCTGTCTGGCAGTTGATAGTGTTGAGTCCACTTCGACTCCTAAATCCTTGTCATAATCTGGACTTTCTATTTTTAGACCTCCCATTGTGTATTTGTACCTAACATTTTTTACTTCCTACATCTAATACTTTGCTTTTACTGACATTAAATTTCATCTGCCACAATCTGCCCAAGTGTGTATGCTGTCCCAAGTCCCTCTGTAATTATTCAGCAGATTTGAATTAACGCATTAACTTGCTTTGCTGGCTCTTTCACAGCCAATGTCACATTATGTGATTTCTAGTTGTGGGATTTGTCAGATTTGTCAACCAGTCGCTGATCTCAATACCAGGTCATGTCAATGTAAGTAATGCAAACCACTGGGCATCCCAGATTTACCAACGGAGTGCCGATCTTTCAGTACAGTCATGTTGACCCCTTTATCTGACAGTGTGCTAACTGACAAGAGTCAGCCTTGTAGGAAGGTTAATAGCTGTGGCAAGTTCAGCCTCAGTTTCTGCCTTTTTCTTCTTTTTTCCATTCTGTTGTGGTACACTTAACATCAGAAAGAAAAGTTTCTCTTCTGTTTGTGAGGTCCAAAGCCCACAAATTCCTTATTCCTTGTTGTTGTCTTCTATGCAGTATGCTTCTAGATGAACATTCATTGGTTGTCAGCTCTCATACACACGGAGGTAGCCACTATGACTAAAGACAAAATCAAACCTGTCTGCTCTTATTGGAACAAGTCATAGACTAGTTGGAATGTCACTGGGCATGTCACATCAGGTGACCAGCTTCATGGGATCAGGACACAGACTGCTTCTGACTCGCTACGATTATGTAAATGAATTCTACAAATGAACATCAGTGGAAAAGTTGTGTAATGTGACATAGCCTTTAGACTTTTGAAATGTAGTCCCCCTTACCCTTCAACTGTCTGATATTGGAGAAGAAAATGGGCCTGAGTATCAAGAACTCTGATAACTGTTATGCTCATCTCTGAGTTTCCAATGGCGTTTCTTAACATGGATTGTATGTTGAAAAATTCTTTAATTCAGTACAAACCAAGTTTGTGTTTTGATTAGCTTTTGTTGTTGCCATTTTGCTTTTGAGATAGTACTTTAAGCATTTTCCAGCACTGAATCTGATCTATTCGTTGAGCTATCACTCCTTACTGGATACACACAGTGCTTTAACAACCAAAACTTAAAATTTGCAAAATTAATAGGCATCTGCACAGGTTTAAGCGTACCTTTTTTTTTAATTTTACAAATATGACTTTGGTTGACAATGACCGGGTGTTTACAACTCCCATATACTGTATATTAAAATAATAAACCTTGATATGAAAATGGAACACTACATAAAAACAAGAACAACCAGACGAATGCATATACATAAACATTCCAGACTTGTTGAGTTTTGCATTCTGGAGCATCACTTCCTTCCTGTGGACCAGATGACCACCAATCTTGTTCATTTTTATTGGCCTCAACTGCTGGATTTTCATCTGAGGGGAGTGAATAAATGAAGAAAGTGAAACTGCATTAGTTTTGGTCCATACAAGCTGACACAAACAGAATGGTAAATTTCATATAGAGAAACAAATGATGAGACCCAAAAAGTTACAAAATATTTAAACATACACAATTATGTTGTTTGCTACTTGAAATCAGTGGGAAGTTCATTAATCAAAAATGTAGTGTAGCTACTGCAGTTAAGAATTGCATTCTTTACCAATAATGAATGTTGTAAAATATTTAAGGTACTGTTAGCAGTAGTTACCTTTAATACATAATTAAAGACTACATTTTAAAATAAGCAAATGAGGCAGTCACATGTCAAGTATTCAAATGAAACAGGGAAAAAAGATTTCAAAGTTATTTCCAGGCTGAAAATAAGAAGAGGTACTTTGGCAGTACAGCCTTCATCTGGTGTGGAAGGAAAATCCGTTTACATACAGTATATAGGAGGGGGAAAGAAGGAAGAAAACCAGGGGACACAAAAACAAAAGCCATGAAAAGTAGCCATCAGACAAGGAAAAAAAAATAAGACACTTCAACAAGAAATATTTGACAGGAAAGAATAAAAACAACAACAGCAACAACAAAAAACATCAGGCACCAATGTGCCAGTATGGATATTGGAAATCAATGCACCCTTGCTGAAATTTCAATCTTAGGTTATGTAATGGCTGAAATGAAGGCAGGACATATTGGGTGAATTACAGCTTGCATTGCAATCGGTTAGATGACATCGTGGAAATATTTAGGAACTTCCCCAACTTACTAAAATGCATTGAAGTCAAAAGAGGAAGGAGAAACTGAACTAGTTTTGAATGGATTATAATGGTGTGACTGTCTTTTAAGTGTCAATGAGGGCTAGGTAATTTCATGTCAAGTTATCAAACTTCAGAACCTCATCATCACAGATTTCCATGAAACCTGGCATGCTGATTTGGTCTTATGAGTAACCCATAGAACTGGGGGTGAGAGGATATGGGAGATTATGACTTTGACTGGCTATGAGCCTTTCCATGGGAATGTATAACTTAGGCGTGAAAGAAAACTTGGCATTTTACTAGGACAAAGAATTTTCTTTATGGAAAGAAACAAAAAACTACAAATGTCTTAATTCCTCTACTGAGACATTACTTTCTCATTTGTGGAAATACTACAGGCAAGGCTAAAAGCATTCACGTCCTTAGTGTTAGACGCTGTAAAAACAGCCCGAAAAACTTTAGTCCTGAGCATCACTCAGGCAACTGCATAGACACATCTTGTGCAAGTGTTAGACCTGAGGATTACCTGAGCTGTAAACGAGGCAACAGCATTAGTGCCAAGCCTTTCTCAGGAAATGGTACAAGCGTGTCTTGTGTAAGCAACAGACCAGAGTGTTACCCAGGTAATGATGCAGACACATCTTTTCCTAGCCTCACAATGTCGTCTCATAAGAAATGTTTGTAATGATGAAGTGAATCTGTCTTCAGGCAGTGAAATCGCAAGTGATTCTGATGAACCCGAAAGAGACGCTTGTGTCAATCACCTGTTCAAAAGCTGATCAGTCTGGAAAGAGTATCTGCAAGGAATCTGAAAGTAACCAGAAACTATATAGATATAATGTAAAAGTCAATATCCCTCTCATAGTAATACAGCGGTAAAGATCACATATGAAAAAAATAACTTAGCTTTCTTTAATGACGATTTACGTCGCATTACAGACGGGAAGCCTTGACAAACTTTATCAAGGTGGGATCTTGATAAATACAGTCCGCCATCTTTCGTCAATGCACTGAAAGGATTTTCCGGATAGATGATGATATCATCTGTCCTTCGGCTTCAAAGTGTTTGACCGCTTATCCACGTATTTATACTGTCTTCTCCACGTGTAGGCCCTTCTTTGGTTTCCAAACAAGGAAAAGAGAGGATTCAATTTTATCTGTAAAATACAGAAATAGTACAATGCCTATTTTTGCAGTTGTCCCCTTCATTCTCCAAATGTTAGTAATTTCTAAATGCTGACTAGCAGTTTCTAAATGCTGACTAGCTCCTGTGTGCTAACTTTGGTCTGCACATGAGAATGAATTTATAAAATAATTTCTTGTACAGAGAATATAGACATTAAACTTGCATTCGTGTTACAACAGTGTACACATGTAGCACACAATCAAGTGACAAGAACTAAACGGACGTTATAGGTATCCATTTAATCCATCCAACACTCTTATCCAGGGGCTGGGTCATCGATCACAAGCTTTGAACAATATCTGGAAATGGTCCCAGTCCATCGCAGGGCAAACACACATACACATATAGGCTAGGGCGAATTTAGCAATGTCGATTCATCTACATTTAATCAATTTAAGTTTAGCAAGTTTAGTACAGATAACCATAGGCCGAGTAGTTGGAACAGAGCAGTAATTCCTGCCTCACTGCACCAGGGTCTGCACTGAGTTTTATACTGTATGTGTATTCCCGGATTGATTGATATGAGTAAGTGCAAGTGAGTTTACTAACTCAAACATAATGCCCTTAGTTCATTACTTACCGTATCCTCAGCAAAACTGATTCATCATGCATTAAAAATGTCTCCTCTCAATTAAAGGCTTAGTTTTAACTGTGAAGTTGATTACAGAAGCAGAGCCTTCCTAGAAGTGTTTAAGAGATAAGTGCTGTGAGACATGAAAGGCGTCTATTGCTATTTCGCAGAGTCTAGAACTGCCCACAAAACACTGAGAATGACGCGTTTGGTTTTATTTTGAAGCCAGTCATGCCTGCTTTAAATCAAACCCAAAGGTTTGTGGCTGTTTTAATTCACCAGCAGGGTGAGATTATATAGGGCTATTTTGTTTTGCACTCCCGTCACATGCTGTCCTGTTTAAAGCATTAATGTCTGCGTTTACTCGAAAGAGCTAGAACCTAGAGCTAAACAAATCTGTTCCTGCTGGTGAGCAACACATCTCCTTTCAATTAAAGGCTTAGTTCTAACTGTGAAGTCGATTGCAAAAGTGGAGCCTTCCAATAAGTGTTTAAGTAATAAGTGCTGTGAGACATGAAACGCGAATGTCTATTGCTCTTTCACTGAGTCTAGAACTGCCCACAAAACACCAGGGATCACGTGTTTGGTTTTAATTTGAAGCCAGTCATGCCTGCTTTAAATCGAACCCAAAGATATGTATGTGGCTGTTTCGATTCAGCAGCAGGATGAGACTATATAGGGCTATTTTGTTTTGCAATCCTGTCACATGCCGTCCTGCTTTAAAAACAAAAAAACATCAAATCGAGTTTTGAAAGTCCCTAAAGTCTTACTGTCTACCACATTACTTGGTAGCTTATTCCAAGTGTCTATTATTCTTTGCATAAAGAAAAACTTCCTAATGTTTGTGCGAAATTTACCCTTAACAAGTTTCCGACTGTGTCCCCATGTTCTTGATGATCTCATTTTAAAATAACAGTCTCGATCCACTGTACTAATTACCTTCAGAATTTTAAACACTTCAATCATGTCACCTCTTAATCTACTTTTGCTTAAACTACATAGGCTCAGCTCTTTTAATCTTTCCTCAAAATTCAACCCTTGTAGCCCTGGAATCAGGATAGTCTAACTTCTCTGGACCTTTTCTAGTGCTGCTATGTCCTTTTTGTATCCTGGAGACCAAAACTGCACACAGTACTCCAGATAAGACCTCACCAGTGCATTATAAAGCTTGAGCGTAATCTCCTTGGACTTGTACTCCACACAACGTGCTATATAACCTAACATTCTGCTAGCCTTCTTAATGGCTTCTGAACACTGTCAGTAAGTCGATAGGTTAGAGTCTACTATGACTCCTAAATCCTTCTCATAAGGTGTACTCTTGATTTTCTGACCACCCATTGTGTATTCACAGAACCTAACATTTTTACTTCCTATGTGTAATACTTTACATTTACTGACATTAAATTTTATCTGCCACAAATCTGCACAAGCCTGTCTGCTGTCCAAGTCCTTCTGCTATCCAAGGTATCATCTGCAAACATTACAAGCTTGTTACTTATATTCCTATCTAAATCATTTATATATATTAAAAATAGCAATGGCCCTAGCACTGACCCCTGTGGAACACCACTCTTAACATCTGCCAATTCTGAAGAGGTTCTTCACACCATCACCCTCTGCTTCCTGTGTCTGAGTCAATTCTGCACCCATCTAAAAACAGCACCCTGAACTCCCACTTCTTTAAATTTGATGCACAACCTCTCATGTGGCACCTTATCAAACGCTTTCTGGAAGTCCAGATAAATAATATCATATGCTCCACTTTGATCATATTCATACTCATAGAATTCCAGCATGTTAGTAAAACATGACCACTCTCTTCTGAACCCATGCTGACTGTTCAGAATAACTCCTGTCCTTGCCAGGTGTTGCTCAATCTTATTTTTAATAATTCCTTTCATTAATTTTCTTGTGATGCATGTTAAGCTTATTGGCCTATAGTTGCTTGGATCTGCCCTGTCACCCTTTTTATATAATGGGATGATGTTTGCCATTTTCTAGTCCTGCGGAATCTCTCCAGTGCGCACTGACATCTTAAAAATATGTGTCAAGGGTTTTTATATGTACTCACTGGCCTCCTTAAGAGACCCGGGTTCGCTTCCCGGGTCCTCCCTGTGTGGAGTTTGCATGTTCTCCCCGTGTCTGCATGGGTTTCCTCTGGGTATTCCGGTTTCCTCCCACAGTCCAAAGACATGCAGGTTAGGTGCATTGACAATTCTTAATTGTCCCTATTGTGTGCTTGGTATGTGTGTGTGTGTGTGTGTGTGTGTGTGTGTGTGCACCCTGCAGTGGGCTGGCGCCCTGCCCAGGGTTTGTTTCCTGCCGTGCACCCTGTGTTGGCTGGGATTGACTCCAGCAGACCTCTGTGACCCTGTAGTTAGGATATAGCGGGTTGGATAATGGATGGATAGATGGATAGCCTCCTTAAGAACTTGAGGGTAAATATTATCTGGTCCTGGGGCCTCATGTATAAATGGTGCGTACGCACAGAAATGTTGCATATGAACATTTTCGCATCCAAATTGTGATGTATGAAACCTAAACTTGGCGTAAAGCTATGCACATTTCCAGGGTAACTCGTACTCTGTCATACGTAAGTTCTCCACTAAGGTTTTGCAGACTGGCAGCACCCAGCGTCAAAGCAATGCTACTTTTCCTGTGTGGTTTATCTTTCTTTTTCAGATGCACATCCCTGATGCGGCTTTATAAATACACTGAAATTAACCGCATATTGCTTATTAGTTTAAGGTATCTGATTGTATTTAACCTGTAACAATATAATGGTCCACAGAACGGTCAAACTATTCTAAATACCATAGCTGCTTTAGCGTTGTTACTCTCACTGCACCTTCTTCTTCTTCTTTCAGCTGCTCCCATTAGGAGTTGCCACAGCGGATCATCTTTTTTCCATATTATTCTCACTGAACCACTCGGAGCAGCTGATCAGAAAGAGAATTATTGGTATACAGCATCAAGCACACGCTGCCTCAGCCATGCTTCCTATTTGAACTGCTGCTCACCCGGCAAATGCTTCAAAATCTTTCCTGTACAGACCTTGCGGTTCAGAAACAGTTTCATCCCAAGAGCTCTAAACGCACTCTATCAGTCCATCAACTGCTCCTTGTAGAACTGTTTGTACTTATAAGTACAATTACCTCACTGTAAACTTGTGATACAGTTATAATATTGCACAACCTGAGCCACTTTATAAAGCACGTATTTACATATGATGACATTATCATTTTTAAGATGAAATGCAGCAAAATATGTTTATTATATTATATAGATAAAACTTTAACTTAATTTAAATAATCTATATTGTTAATAATTAAAGGACACTGTGTCGCTACGCTAGCAAGGATCTGGCGCTCCATTCACGGATTGTTCCTGCCTTGCACTGTATGCTTCACTGGGACTGGCGTGAAGGATAGAATAATTAAACATGTACTACTGCTAAACTGGAAGAATCCTAACTCTCCCCTTTTAAGTCAGTGGGAAACCGATGTGTTATACTATTTGAAATTGGAAAAAATCAAATACTCAGTTAGAGGATCTGTACAGATTTTTTTCAAAACAAGGAAGGATCTAATCAATAATATTTTAGAATAAGCTCTTAAAGCACCGAGCAAGCAATTATTTCCGCATTTCTTTTTCTTCTCCATTCATTTCTATTGGCCTATCAAACTCATCAATTTAGGTATGTTTACAAGCCTTAAATGTTACCCTGTTGACCATGCTCTCTCTCTCAGGGGTCGGGGTTGACTTGTTCTCAATCCTATTTTTTGTAAAAATTGATCGATTTGTATGGAATGATTACAATACAATTAAAAAAATAACATGTACTAGGAAGATATTTCAATGTTCCTTAAAAGTTTTGAAGAATCGGCGTTATAAGCTTACAGATGGCTTAATATCTATTACAGAGCTGATTGTGTGGTGATTGAATATTTGGAGAAAGAAAAGGAAGGACAGGAATTGGAGGTTAGTACGTTTGAAAGAAACGTACTGCTGCAATAAATTATTTCATCGAAGGTCGCGCACAATCACTGCGCCGCCGTGTTCCCAGGTTTAATAACATGCTTTAACTCATATCATCATGAAAATTATATCACGTATACATCTCAGTATTTTAGTTATTCAGAGAGCTGTAATATCACGAATGTAATGGATTCTGTGTCCTGTCGGAGGAAGAGAAAGCTGGTTTAAGAAGCAGGTAGTGATTCACTCACATAGAGCACATAGAAGATCAAATAAAAAACAAAGCATTTAACGTGCTACTTTACTTACGATGGGATTTGAGAAACTAGTAAATTAAATGATTTTAAGATGAAGTTTGTGATGTTCTACTTTAATGACAAAATAAACTACATGATTAAAGTGGAAATTTCGAGATTAAAGTTGACATTTTGTGCTTTTTTCCCACTGTGTGCCTATTTTTTTTTTCTCTGTACCCTAATGAGCTTTCATATGAAACTCAGATGGTGGGCTATGACTCGCCTTTTCACGGAGACTTAAGTTGTGATATGTGACAACTTCTTTTTTATTTCGATCACTGTGCGACTTTGTGAACTTGAGCTTTCGAGTTTCTCCGACACGCTATGTCACTCGATCGACTTCCTTTTGTTGTTTATACCACTGTTTAAACCAACAAATAGTAAGTTTTTCTTTGCCTCCACTTGGTATTCGCTGAAATTCTATTTTCCCCTGTGCTTTTCCCATTGTCTTTTCACATAAGGCTGAGCTTAATTGCAATTTATATTGATTTGCATATTCAAAGAGGCATAATTCTGGGAGGAGTTGGGGCAGCAGGTGCATGCACAAGCGTTACTTTTCACGCTGACCTGGATTTATGTAGTGGAAGAACATGGAAGTTGGCGAACGCACAGATTTATGCATCTGGATTTTTCTGTGCGTAAGCACATTTCTGCTTTTGTGCTTATGTCATGTTGTAGTGCGAATTCTACGCACGGCGTTATGCATGAGGCCCCTGGTGATTTGTTTGATTTCAGCTTATTTAATTGGAGCAGCACTTCTCCCTCTACAATATCCAAATCCCTCAGTATCTAATTAGGCCGGGTTTATACTTCACACGACGCATGTTGCAGCAGACGCTCCTGCTACGCAAGCATTTTACTGTTTATACTTGCGCGCATACTTTACGGAAATCTGGAGGAATGCACCAGGTGGCAGTGCGAGATATTATCACGGTGAGAATAGGTTTGGCTTCGCTGTGTTGTGAATTGCCTGGAACACCCATTAAATTCCAATGACAACTTACCACAATATCTCTGAAAAGGATGTTTAATGGTTAAATCCATCAATCCAGGTATTTCTTCATTCCAGCAAGCATTGGGCAGGAGGCTGAAACAATCCCTGAACGGGCATCAGCTCAGCGCAAGGTGAATACAAGCACTCACATATACTAGTGTGACTCCAGGCAGGGAATACCAGCAACGTGACTCCCTGGGAGACAGCAGTGCTACTGCTCTGCCACCGTGTGACCCTCATGTGTGTAATTATTAAGAGTATTCATTATTTAAATGAAATTAACAATTTATCTGTAAAATGTAACATGCATACTTTAATGCATTTCATCTTGAAAGTGATATCAAGTATAAATCTAAGGATTCTAAATGTGCAGAGAGTTGGAATATCACACATTTAATGTGTTCTTTGTGGTGATCTATTGCTGTTTGCTGTCAGGTCCGGAGGAAGCCCTAGAGAAAAAAAAAGATGGCATAGAAGACGGTATGTGAGACTTTTAAAATGTATCGTGTCATTACAATCGGGAATATGCGACGCTTGAATATAAAAGCACCACAAATGTATCTGTTTGTTGGCATTTTGCTTCACCACATCGAACCATTCATCAAATATCGATCACATCAATCTCATAGGATCCACAAAGCGGCTTTCTGTCACATGTGGATAGTAAATAGAGACTCTGACATCACATTCCAACTTTTGGCCCCCTCACCAGCGAGTCAAATCTCTTCAAGAGAAAACCCAGTAAAGCTCTTTCAGAGAAAATCAGTACATGGAAATGCAAACAGAAGAGGCTACGGTTGGCCTGAAATTAGTTGCGCCAAGGGTTCAACACAGAGTTAATGTTTAAAAGGACTGGAAAAGGATTAAAAAATGTAATCAAAGTTTTTATTTAAATTGCATGTGATACCACAAGAGGGCAGCATTTACACATATACAGTGTTGGAGGTTTTTTTATTTGCATATTGACTTTCCTTTTTCTTAAACTATTTGTATAAATATGTTTAGATTTAGATAGAAATATAATTGTAGATGTCACAGCAGATGTGGATGACCACTGTGTCCTGGATGGTCACTGACTGTAGGTTCTGAGTTGATGTCCAGTGTGATGGAGTAGAAAGTGGAGATCCGAGCTGAAGCCCTGAGCCCAGAGCTACCCACAGTGAAGTGACTCCTGATACACAGTGACACTCAGAGTGGATTATCTGAATGTTCACTTTGGTTTTCTTTACAGAGGTTTTTAAGCCAACATTGGATTCCTTCTTCACTCAAATTTAACTTGCCATCACATTATTGCTCTGCCACTTTTTCAATGTCGAACTTGTTGTTTGACCCTGAGAGAATCACATCTGCTTGAGAAACTACAGTGTGAGTTTCCATTAGCAACTGTAGTTTGTATTGTCAACACAAAAGGCACTATGTAACAAAGAAAATCTGTCCCTGTAATGGTATTATTATTCTCCATTAACTGCAATATTTTCTTTATATTTTTTCTCTTTTTAATATAAACAGTTCATAAATCTCATCTCAGCATGGTGGCGCAGTGGGTAGCGCTGCTGCCTCACAGTTAGACCCGAATTTGTTTCCCGGGTCCTCACTGCGTGGAGTTTGCATGTTCTCCCCGTGTTTGCGTGGATTTCCTCTGGGTGCTCTGGTTTCCACCCACAGTCCAAAGATATGCAGGCTAGGTGCATTGGTGATCCTAAATTGTCCCTAGTGTGTGCTTGGTGTGTGGGTGTGTGTGTTCTGCGGTGGGATGGCACCCTGCCCGGGATTTGTTCCTGCCTTGCGCCCTATGCAGGCTGGGATTGGCTCCAGTGGACCTCCATGACCCTATGCTAGAATATGACGGGTTGGGTAATGACTGACTGACTAAATCTCATCTCACTGAATAAGTCAGACATCACCACTTGATTGACAAATGACACAGGATCAAATCCTCACTGTTAGTTCATATTCACTCCACTGATTTGTATGACAAAGTGTTTAAATTCTCCATTCTGGATGAGAAACTCCTTTTCTGATAACACATTTGATTGATGCGTTGTGATGGCTTTGTAACACTCAGTAGAGTGAATAGAGATCAACTAATCTGAGAACTTAAGCAGTCAACCACCTAGAGCAGACCTGGTGCCCTTAGAGTTTTACTTTAAGTCAGTTTATTGCATTAAGTCATGTCTCCATGCATCCATCAATTTCCTAACCTGCTTATCTCTTTATACATTTTTATTAATTTAGTTTGCTTCTCACCTATCCATCCATTTTCTGGACCTTCTTTTGCAAATTTCAGATTTTCAAGATGTTACAGTCTCTACCAGCAGCAGTGGGCTCAGAGCAGAAAAATATAAACCCGGATGGCAACCCATCACAAATGGGACGTCACTCACTGGTCTGGGGTCATATAGGAGCTGAAGGACTTTGAGAAGAAGCTGAAGGGAACTTGGATATGGACATGAGGAGAACATGCAAAGAGGACACAGACATTGCCTGAGGCACCAGTGAGTGAAGATGTGTCAACGATAAATTTTAGAAAAAGTTTGTTTGGGTTTTGAATCCACAATTCATATAGGAAAGTGAACTTTCAGCCACCCTTTAAACCTATAGCATCGGTTACCACAAGTCACAACATCTGAGAACACTACCCTAATGATGAGCTAACAAAATGTTGGCAGCAGTAACAAACTAAAATAGTAGCCGAAATAAAAGAAAAAAAACTATTCAACACAAAGGGTAGTTGGGTATTTAAAAATATATATCAGTAATTCTCTGACACAAAAAAACGACAAGTGTGAGATCAAACAAAATGGTGACAAGAATAAAAATGACATAATTTGAAGCATAATTTGATAGACCGAAGATACCCTACACCTAGAAAAGTGCCTGCAATTCCTATGAGTTAATGAAGATGATCATCATCTTATAAGCTTCCTTCAGCTGTTTTCAGATGGGGAATAAAATTCATACTTGCCTAAAATGTACTTTCAAAAAACATTATTATTTATTAATGATAATTAAAATTTTATCATTATTTGGTTAATTGTCATCTTCTTATCAATTTGTTTCTCATGGGCGCCACCATTTTGTGTGTTTCCTTGTATGGGTGCCACAATTTTGGAACTTTTGATGGCTATGCTTCTCTGTGGCTATTAAGCACATGACGAGTGTCACCGAGACGCATTGACTCTCAAAGTGCTGGTTTAAATAAAGACACGATACTCTACTCACTATCCATGATTTGAATAAGCACTAAAAACCAAACCCATACTTTATGTGTTTCTAATCTTGTTCTGATTTTAAAACTTTTCCCCTTCTGTCTCCAAACTTGCTTAACATTCTTGTTTTTGGTGCTCAGCTTCTTGGTCAGTGCTGTTTGACCCTTTCGTTGGTGTTTTGACTTTGATTTATTTCCCAGTCCAAAATATTCATTTTGCTTGTGCTGCTCAGCAACTTGAAAGTACAATCAGCCAAGGATATAGAGAACATTGCACGACCAATTACTCCACGCCACAGCCAAAACCAGGCTGGCAGCACGTGGCAGGAAGACAATTCCAAAAACCACAAAGAGCAAGAATTTCCTAGATAAGTAATTACATTGAACCTATGATAGAAAATTGTAAAAAACAAATGTCCAGGAAGACAGCTTAGGGATGTTAGAAACATTTTAATAATGAGCTTATTCCTTATTTTACACAACATCTGGTGGGGCTGAGCAGTGAGCAGAAGAATGAAAGTGGCATCTCACGCACACACATAGAGTTTTACAGTGTCTGAAAAGAATAGCCGATAACTAATCAAATTAGTCAGTAAAGTTCAGCTGGAGTAATGCCGACATCCGACAAGAAAAAGTAAACAACAGCATGAAGCTGGTCACGCAGAGGGTGGTGAATGTTTAAAGCCAATAGTCTCCTAATGATTCAGCTGAATGCAGAACGCAAAAAGGGAACAGAAAGGGATAAAGACAAACTCGGTGCCGAATGCAAATTGCATCTGCTCTCTGCCCATTGAGGGCACGCTTATATGTTGTGTGTCCTGCTTCACATACAATTCAGACTTTCTGGCCGATAGTGCAGACAACTTCACCTACCAAAAATGCTTAGTTAATTTAGAATTGGTCAGGAAAATACACAAATTGGAGGACCATGATAGAAACTTGATAGCAATTAGGCAAAACGAAATCTGAATTGACTCGATGTGTTTATACAATTTGGCTTCTAATGATTTGTCTCTTTCCAGGTCCCATTGTACTCAGTATGAGGCCAAAATCAACAGCACAAATTCAGCCACAGGGTGAGTAACAGAAAAGTGAGATTGCGGTCTAAGAAGCCAATTTTTAGTTCCTCGGCACCCAGGTCAACAATTTGGTGGCACTATTCTGGCCACTCTGCCGCACGCCTGTGGATCCTGAAAAAAATAAAGGGGTCATAATTGGTCATTCCATATGCAGAATGTTAGAATTCCAAACTACGTTCAACCAGCAGTTAATGTTAAATGCCTTATAGGGGTGAAGGTACCTGACACTGAGGCTAAATTGGATCCTCTGGCTCATGATGAAGTATCTACCTTATTGCTACATGTTGGCACTAATGATATTTATTTACATCAATATGAGACATTAAAGGGGAACTGCATGTCCCTATGCACCACAGCAGAAAGAAAATGTTGGAATTGAATTGTAAGTGGCACCTTACCAAGATTATATAGAGGGGATGTGATTTATGGCAAATTGTATCTCCTTTACTGTTAGTTAGAAACCTGACATGCAAATAAAAGCATAGCCTTTGTGAACAACTGGCATGATTTTTGGGAAAGGCTTTGATTTTTCAAAAGAGATGCTCTTCATCCTAACTGGAGGGGATCTATTGTATTATCCCAAAATATGACAGTAAAACTGTGTGGCTGACTGATTAGACCACCATCCAGACCACAGTCTTGTGATCTTAAGTCATAGGCTGTTGTTTATCTAGAGTGTAGATGAAGAACAACAAAGCTGCAGTTCTCTCAAATTGCATGGACGGAGAATATAAAAAAATATAACAAACCTCTCTTTAAAGATTGCTCAGACTACTATTCTAAAATAATACATAACAATAATAATTATCCTTGTGTACTGTTTAGAACAGTGGCTAATTTAACAAATGTGAATCTAGAAGTACAGTTCAAAATACCAATTGACATTAGCAACACAGACTTTATAAACATTGTCACACACGTGTGCATGGGAAGCAGCTGAAGGGCTTAGACAATACTGTTTATACATCTGCCCAGGGGGGGGCGGGGTACGCTGACGCTCTTTCTGAGTTCTCTGCAGGTCTTACCCGGAAATCCCACCAGGAGCCGCCATTTCCAGGAAGGACACACCACCTCCGGTTCCGGCCCCAAGAATGAGGTCACTTCCGGTTCCGGCCCCAAGGGTGATGTCACTTCCAGTTCCGGCCCAGAGGACGACATCATTTCCGCCCTCTGAGCTATAAAGCTCACTGTGTCTTGGACTCTGTTGTGTAAACAACTGTTTTGAAAATGCCTCAAATTCTATTGCAGCCGGGAAACCGCATTAAACGGGTGGCTGCCCCAAACCTTTTCACGCCTCTGGTCTCCAGTTATTACAGTGGCGTAGTCGGCAGGATGGTGTCCCCGAAGAACCCGGGACACGGACCTTCAAGGAACCAGGTGGGTGAGTACCGGGGCCGAGTTTCGGGCAGGGAGTGCGCCGGAGGGTCAGGAAGGACGCGGTGCAGGCTCTGCTCCACGAGCATAACCCGGGGCTACCAACCCATCTCGTGGAGAAGGTAGAGGGGACCCACAGGCGTGGGCTGGCTTCTGGGGAAAACACACGAGTGGCTCAGTATGCTCTTCTGGGTAGGAAAGCCGAGCCCCATCGGGACCAAGGTCCCTGTTAACGATGGGCTGTCCCCAGGCCGGCAGGTAAAGAATATAATAGACTGGGAGTTTAACCCAACGAAAGGGCTGTCAGAGCAGGCTATGGCTCTCTGGCAACAGGTGGGTGAGTGGCTACGCCATTTGATTTGACCCCTTGCAAATAGTGCAGCAAGTGGCCTGTTTTTGCTGCTACAGCAATACCCCAGGAATTTGCCCAGCCGCCTGGGGAGAATTCCATTCCTGGACGAGCTGCTACAGCTCTTGCAACCCAGAGGCCGGCTGTGAAACCGGGAGGGCAGACCAGCCGCTCTGTGGACTACCGGGAGTTATGTCCTACAAAGCAGTCCCTTCCACGCAATCCAGAGCCTGTTCGAAGTCGCCGGGCCGTCTGGCTTGCGACCTGTCGGGAACAAGGCGGACCGTAGGGGACAATGGCGGGGTTGTTTGTGTGCCCTTAGCAATCCCTGGCGGATAAACATACGGGAGAGCTTATTATTAATGGACATATGGTAACAGCGCTGTTTGATTCCGCAGTAACGTGTCTGTCGTTGCTCGCCGCTTTGTTCTACCGCAACAATGGATTAAGAGAAAGACCAGTCTAAAATGTATACACGGAGATATCCGCTCGTACAATACCGCCCGGTGTTACGTATGTCTCGGAGGAACCCTTCGCGGCTTACGTGCGGTACACCGGATCCTCCGCTTCCGTAATCCTCGGGCGGACTGGTCTGACAGTAACGCGTAGTTTAGAAAGCATTCCCCGAAAAGCTTTTGGCCTCGTTATAGATGATAAAGACTCATCTCAAGCTGCTTCCACACCGTGTAATCAGCCGACAGGGAGTGGGGCGGTAGGCCAAGAGAGTGACGAAGATACTCCCGGACCGTCGCGGGCTACTACGTCATCCACTAGCGCCCGCAGCGAGGGAGGATTCTCCGCCCCTTGAGGTCAGACCGACCCGCTCTCTGAGTTGCACTTTCAGTTTAGAGCGACTCCGGCTTCTTTCAAGAGAGAACAGTGGAATGACGACTCTCTGAAGCACATAAAGAATGCAGTGGTTCTCGTTAACGGCCAACGCACGCATTTGCCCATGCCACAGGGACCTCACTTTGTCATGGATAATGAATTATTGTATCGGGTTGCTGAACATGAGGGAAGGTCCGGAAGTTGTTGCTAGTCCCGCGGACCTACCGGCGGCAGGTTTGCGAGTTAGCCCACTCTCACCTTCTTGGAGGCCATCTCGGCTCCGATAAAACATTAGAGCGCATTAAGCTCCGTTTTTGGCCGGGATTAATGAGGAGGTTCGCGCTTTTGCATTTCCTGCCGGAGTGTCAACTGCGGCAAATTCCTAGGAAGGACCGTGCTCCTCTGATTCCCCTTCCCTTATTGACGTTCCTTTGACAGGATTGGGGTGGATATAGTAGGACCCTGGAGCCCTCAGCCCGAGGATATAAATATATACTCGTCCTCGTGGATTATGCACCCCGATTCCCTGAAGCCGTTCCATTGCGCGGCTACCACTAAAAATATTGCACGGAACTAGTAGGAGTCTTTTCACGGGTGGGCATTCCTAGAGAAGTCCTGACGGACCAAGGAACGCCTTTCACCTCGGAAACGCTCAAGGAGACTGCCAAGTTACTGAAAATAAAGCATTTAAAACCTCGTGTATCATCCTCAAACCGATGGGCTAGTGGAGAGATTCAATCAAACTCTCAAGCAAATGCTACGTAAGGTAGTCAGCAAGGATGGGAGGAATTGGGACCAACTCCTCCCCCTTGTCCTCTTTGCCTACCGGAAGTCCTCAAGCCTCTACGGGTTCTCTCCCTTTGAATTACTATACGGAAGACAGCCCCGGGGCTTATTAGATATTTTAAAAGAGGGCTGGGAAGGGGAGGCACAGCCCTCCACTAACATTTTGGAGTATATCGCCCAATTGCGCGATAGATTTGATGTAATAAGACCTATACTAAAAGTCATATCGAGGAGGCACAATCAGCACAGGCCCGCCTGTATGACCGTGTACGACTCTCCGGGAGTTCCAACCGGGGGATCGCGTCATGGTATTGGTTCCTACTTCACACTCTAAACTGCTCGCACATTGGCTAGGCCCCTACGAAATTAAGGAGAGGAAGGGATTGGTCGACTATTTGGTGAAACAGCCCAATCGCCGACCAGCTGAGCGAATATATCATGTAAACCTGCTGAAACCGTGGAAGGAGAGGGATCCCGATCCCTCCTCCGGACAGCCCTGCTCTCTTCGGAAGTAAGTGCCCTTAATTTCGCGAACAGCTATCTCCCAGACAGAGACAGGAGCTCAAGCAGCTATCCGCTCGGTCCCAGAGGTGGTAAGTGAACAGCCAGGTCGGACCTCTCTGATTGCGCGACATAGTGACTGACCGGGGTGATCGTCCGTGAGCGACCCTACAGACTCCCGGAGGCAAAGAAAGTAGAAGTGGAACTGGAAATCAAGCGAATGCTGGCACTAGGAGTGATCGAGGAAAGTAGTAGTCCCTGGTCCAGCCCCATCGCCTTGATTGCTAAGCCTGACGGCAGTTGGAGGTTTTGCAATGACTTCCGTCGGCTCAACCAAGTTTCCGATTTGATGCTTATCCCATGCCTCGCGTGGGCGACCTCCTCGAGACTGGGACCAGCCAAATTCTTGACTACACTTGACATGACAAAGGGGTACTGGCAGGTTCCTTTAACGGAGTCCGAAGGAAAAACGCGTTTAGCACTCCTAGCGGACACTGGCAGTATCGTGTCCTTCCATTCGGGTTACACGGGCCTGCGACTTTTCAGCGCCTGGTGGACAAAGTGCTCCGCCCCATAACTCGTTCTGTGCTGCCTATCTGGATGACGTTGTCATCTATTCCAGCACCTGGAAGGAGCACATACAGCAGGTCACAGCAGTATTACGGACATTGGGAGAGGCGGGCTCGCATCAACCCCAAGAAATGTTACTTGGGTTGAGAGAAGCCAAATATTTGGGCTACCTAGTGGGCGGGGTACTGTGAGGCCACAGTGTTCCAAGTTGCAAGCCATAATGGCCTGGCCCGTCCAAAACCAAGCGGCAAGTCCAATCCTTTCTCGGTTTGGCGGGTACTACCGCCGGTTTGTGCCTCGCTTCTCCGAGAGCGGCGCCTTGACCGACTTGACAAAGAAAAGAGCTCCTAATACGGTGGTATGGTCTGATAAAGCGGGGCTGCATTCAGTGACTTAAGAAGGGCTCTGACTTCAGCACCTATCTTAATCTCCCCTAACTTCTCTCTCCCTTTTGTCCTCCAGACGGACGCTTCGGACACAGGCTTGGGAGCCGTGTTGAGCCAAAGCGTCGGCGACGGTGTTGAACACCCGTTATGTACCTGAGCCGGAAACTGTTGGACGGGAGACCAGGTGCGGCGGTGGAGAAGGAGGCTTGGCGATCAAATGGGCGGTGACGCGCTGCGGTACTACCTCTTGGGTCGCGTGTTCACTCTGGTGACGGATCATGCGCCTTTAAAGTGGATGGCCCTTCACAGGGAGTCGAATCCGCGGTCACGAGGTGGTTTCTTGACCTGCAGCAGTACAAATATACGCTCGTTCATCGACAGGGGTCCCTTCATGCCAACGCCGATGCCCTCTCCCGGGCCCACGACCTCTCGGTGCAGGTCGCCCGACCCGACGGGTCTGGGCTGAGGGGGGAGTCTTGTCACACACGTGTGCATGGGAAGCAGCTGAAGGGCTTAGACAATACTGTTTATACATCTGCCCAGGGGCGGGGTACGCTGACGCTCTTTCTGAGTTCTCTGCAGGTCTTACCCGGGAAATCCCACCAGGAGCCGCCATTTCCAGGAAGGACACACCACCTCCGGTTCCGGCCCCAAGAATGAGGTCACTTCGGTTCCGCCCCAAGGGTGATGTCACTTCCAGTTCCGGCCCAGAGGACGACATCATTTCCGCCCTCTGAGCTATAAAGCTCACTGCCTTTGCTTAGGCAGGCAGTTCTGTCTTGGACTCTGTTGTGTAAACAACTGTTTTGAAAATGCCTCAAATTCTATTGCAGCCGGGAAACCGCATTAAACGGGTGGCTGCCCCAAACCTTTTCACGCCTCTGGTCTCCAGTTATTACAACATCTTTAATGAGAAAATTAAAAATATAAGATCCCAGATCTCAGCATCACAGTTTAAACCTCATACTAGCTTGGCAGACCCTGTCTAGCCTGGCACTCAGCACTTTAGAAATTTTAATCCTGTAACAGAACAGAAAGCATTAATTTTAATTTCTAAAATGAAACCTACTACTCGTTCTCTAGATCCAGTGTTAACAAAACTAGTAAAATTCACAATGGGTGTTTGTGCAGCCCCAATTCTTAGCATTATCAATAGTTAATTATTGCATGGTACAGTACTTGATGCACTCAAGGTGTCAGTTATTAAACCTTTACTTAAAAAGTCAGACCTTCACCCATATATACTTAATAACTAGTGACTGTGGTGGGCGGCTGGGAACTGTGCCCAGCCGGGATGCCTGGAAAGACCGGGAGAGGGACTATGCCTCTCCCGAACCACGAGAGTGCAGCCGCCCTGGTTTGTATGGGGGCCACAGAAATTGATCACAGAAGCTCAACCCTATAGGGGCCCGTGGCCACCGCCAGGGGGTGTCCGGAACAATTGTGGAGCCCTGAATGTCAGCACTTCCGCCATACCCAGAGGTGCTGGCAGAAGGAACACCAGGGACACCCGGAGTGCTTCGAGGTGCTCATGCGGCACTTCCACCACACCAGGAAATGCCACAGGAAGCTCATCAGAGGGCACCTGGAGTACATCCGGGTGGGGATTAAAGAGGCCGCCTCCCTCCAGTCATCAGCTGGAGTCGAAGCGGCAGAATGATTCAAGTACAGAGAGACAAAGAAGGAAAAGAGTTTGGCTAACAGAGCATTGTGTGGTGCTGTATAGAGAGAGGACAGCAATAAAAGTGTGTTTTAGACATTTGGTGTTTGTCTGTCTGTGCCTAGGGGCTGTCTTTCCACAAGACCCTTATCAAATTTACCCTATCTCTCTAAAATACTTGAAAAGTAGTTGACGGTCAGCTTTAGTCCCACATTTATGCATCACAATTTATTTGAGAAATTCCAGTTTGGGTTCCGTACTAGTCATACTACAGAAACTGCACTAAAGCGTGTTTTAAATGAAATTCTGCTGTCCTCTGATGTAGGAAATTCCACTGTTCTAACTGTTGTTAGACTTAAGTGCAGCATTTGACACAACTGATCATTCTATTTTACTGCACAGGCTGGAAAATGAAATTGGGCTTACAGTTAATGTCCTTGCCTGATTTAGTTCTTATTTATCAAATCGATTCCAGTACATACAGAAATGCACTGACAGTAGTCCATCATTATACATAGAAGTTCAATATGGAGTCCCACAAAGCTCAGTACTGGGGTCTTTACTGTTTTCACTTTTCATGCCTCCACTGTGATCTATCATTAGAAAACATCATGTTAATTTTCAATCATATGCAAATAACACCCAGTTATACCTTTCTTTTAGGCCAAATAACTTTTCTCCGATGTTGTCTTTAATTAGATGTGTTAGTGAATTAAAGGAGTGGATGGATAAGAACTACTTGTCTTTAAACACAGAAAAAACAGAGATGTTTATTATTGGAGGAAATAATGCTGATTGCAACAATATTTTGTCATTATTTAAATTGGTTGGAATCACTATTAGTTTTACTGAATCAGTCCACAGTCTAGGCATTATCTTTGACTCCAAAATGTCATTTAAAGCTCACATTTCCAAACTGTCCAAGACATATTTCTTTCATCTTTAAAAGTTTGGAAAATTAATGTGTTGTGTAAATATTCAGGATACTGAGAAATTAATTCATGCATTTATTTCTAGTAGAATTGACTACTGCAATGCCATGTTCATTGGATGTTAAAATTGTTCTTTATATAGCTTTCAGGCAAGATGTAGTCATTGCCTGATTACATCTTGCCTGAAGAAGGGGCCCGGGTTGCTTCAAATGTTTGCAAATTTTAATCTT
This sequence comes from Polypterus senegalus, assembly GCF_016835505.1. Classification (NCBI taxonomy): domain Eukaryota; kingdom Metazoa; phylum Chordata; class Cladistia; order Polypteriformes; family Polypteridae; genus Polypterus; species Polypterus senegalus. The sequence continues at coordinate 123,243,879 of NC_053160.1, read as the reverse complement.
TCTAGTTAGAAAATAAAATGTATCATTTTGCTTAACTTCTTACCACATCCATAATGGTTAACATGGTACAACACCCAAGTACTACAGCTTTTAGTTAATTCAAAATGGTACAGCAAGAATTATTTCAAGAACAAGAAAATATGAACATATTACTGCAGTTCTTAAATCCTAAAAACTGGCTCCTGGTTAACTTTAGGGTAGATTTAAAAAATCCTACTTTTAACATGTAAAGTCTTAAATGGCCAAGATCTGGCTTACTTATCTGAGCACATCAGTACTTACAAATCAGAGCACACATTTAGATCTTAAGATACCTGTCTGCTTTTGATTCCCATGATTAAAAAGGTAACAGTGAGAAAGTTAAGCTTTTAGTTACAGGGCCCCTAAACTGTGGAATAGTCTGCCTGCTGCTATAAGAGATGCCCTCCAGTTTCAGTTTTCAAATCCCTGCTGAAGACTCAATACTTCAGTTTAGCATACCCTGACTAGAGTTGCTGATTAACTGCACATCTCTGTTGTTAGTCATTAGCACTAAAATGTAAGTAATATGATATTTATAATTTGTTACTAACCCTCACCTTTTCTGTTTTTCTTCTTGGTACTCAAATGTGGCAATTGGTGCCACTAGCCCTATTGCCAGGTTGTTTGCCTGACTATGGAAAAGTCATCTCTGATAGAAGAGCACTGGAATCATTGGGTAGAAGGGTCCTTTCATCAAATTGGCTGACCCGGCGCTGACTCAGTTAAGGAATGGGCAGTAACGGGGTGATAGCTTATTGGCCGATGTCTACAGGACAACAAAAATGAATCCTCATACAGGTATATGTTATAATCTGCTCTTACATTTTGCTTTGTACTTGTACTGTTACTATTGTAATATTGTATTGTATTTTTGAAGTGGCAATGATAGATAGGCCATCTAGATCTATGAAGAGGATTACATGTGTTCTGTCCTTTGTATTGTATTGTATTTACCTAATTTTTTGACACAAATTGCTTGCCCAAAGGAGTCTCTCACTGAATTGCCTTTCCCAAGATTTAGTCCATTTTGTTTCCCTACAAGGGTTTCTTCTGAGTTGTTCTTGTCTTCTTAGAGAGTCAAAGCTGGGGTGCTGTCAAAAAACAGAGCCTGTTAAAGGCCATTGTGGCATTCCCTGTGTGATTTTGGGCTATACAAAAAATAAATTATTATTATTACTTTGCAAAAGACCTAAGGCTTGTATTTTCTCATTGTGAGATTGCACTTTACGCTCCCTCTTAGCTTTCCAGTGGTTGTGTTGATGATTTTTTTTCACAGAAACAAAGGGTTCATACAATGGGATGTGAAGGACCTCACAGTACTTTACAGTTGTTGCTTGAATGGCGTTTGTTTAGAGACTTGCCTGGCAGTCTCTGCTGTTTCTCAGGTTGAAACTTTAGTATCAGTGTACTGATCACCTACAGGCAGTCTCTGTGTGTGTCCAAGCCCTTTTTGCTTTTTGGAATTTCTGGCCTTTTATTTTTTTCAATGAGTGGTTTGTTAAATACACAAATGTGCAACCCATGCACATGAACTGATTTACTGTGAATGTGTATGTAAGAGCCAAACCCATTAATTGAATGTCTTTGGTGGTCCCTCAACGACAGACAAGAAGAAGTCCTGAGGTCAAATCTATTGCAATATTTCACACACTACGTTCATAAAGACTGACGTTCTGTCATGGGAAGAATCCTAATATTGTCTGAAATTACAAAAAAAATGAAACTCTCTTTGATGAAAAGTTGAAAAATGTTTAACATTATTTCAGTCATTCATTATTGGTATGGTAGAATGTCGTCTAATTATTAAGCCTGATGTAAAATAGAAAAAATATATAGTATGCGTATTTTACTGTTTCAGGTGGCACACTCACGAGTGCACAACAGTGGATGCTGAGCCTTGAGAGGCAAGTGGTGTGTGAGGGGCGAAGTTATGCCAAATCAATACGAGTGCAACTGCCTTTTCAAGTTTCTACATTTTTAACTTTGCATACCAAGAAGAAGCCTCATTAACCCTTTTCTACAAAGGTACAAAAAGAATATAATTTTCATGTCAATATTTTTGCTCTTTTAAGGGGTGCCAAAACTATTCCGTCTTCTTACTTTTTTGCTGTTTGTTTGGTTCATCATATTCTGTGTTATTCTCATGGAGCTACTTTTTCTTATTTTTCTTATTCACTGTGGTGGGCTGCCTGCCCAGGGTTTAGTCTCCTGCCTTGCGCCCTGTGTTGGCTGGGATTGGCTCCAGCAGACCCCCATGACCCTGTAGTTAGGATGTAGTGGGTTGGATAATGGATGGATGGATGGAAGACTTGTTCATAATGACATCAACAACAACAACAACAACATTTATTTATATAGCACATTTTCATACAAACAGTAGCTCAAAATGCTTTACATAATAAAGAATAGAAAAATAAAAGACAATAAGAAAACAAAATAAATCAACATTAATTAACATTGAATAAGAGTAAGACAGGATGGATTACATGAAATTTAATTGTTTGGGAAATCATAACGAAAACCTCTTTAAATAAAAGCATTTTGTTTGTAATTTAACAATTAGAGATAACAGTTATTTGTATTTATTTGATTTCATAGTTTTGTTTGTGAGTTTGGCATGTAATTGTCTTTTGGAAATCAATTCAGAAAAAGTTCCAAAGCCTGCTATGGGAAGCATGTCATCCAGCTATCTGGAAGAGTGGTTCCAAAACATCTGCAGCCCTTGATGTATGTGTGGGTGTTTCCTCTCAGAAAACATAAAGATTTTGAGTGGTGTGCAGTCTAAGAATGATAAGCTTTGTTTCAGTTGGGGAAAGAATAGCAAAAGCAAAAAAGACTATTGTCATCTCTCCAAGTTTAAATTAACAAATTTCACTTAATGTGGTGACGTCCAGGTGAAACATTTAAGTTTACAAACTTGTCTGTATATAATGTATTTGTTCCCCTTCATGCTTGCTAACTGATGTCTTTTTTGCATTCATACTGTTTTCCAATTTTCTACAAAAGACATTGAAAAGATATAACTTCTGCTAAGCTTGATTTGTTGAAAACACTGATGTGTACACACATGCACATGTTTAAAAGTCAAAGTGAAATTTATTGTCATCTCAACCATATACAAGTATACAGTAAGATGAAATTGTGAAGCTCAGGGTCCATAGTGTAACAACATGACGTACAAATTATAAATTAATAATAGAATTAAAATTTAAATTTAAAATTAAAACACAAACAAGACAAGACATTGTGCAAAGACAAGACAAAGAAGTAGCAGCAACATTGATGTGTAAGATATGTAATTTAATAAATAAATAATAAATAATAGATATAGATAATACAGAAATTATCAGTGTATGATAATAGTTGTTTAAGACGTGTAAACAATGACAGGTCAGAATGTTTCACAGCAGAAGAATATCAAGAGTGTCAAAATACTTAAAGGTAGTATGAGATTTTCAGTTCTTTTCTACATGCACACTTGTCTTTGCAGGAAAGTGGCTCGCATGTATAAAAGTTCCTTTTAGAGGCAGTTGAGGCAGTGTGGAAGATCCCAGGGGCAGCATGGTGTGAAGGAGTAACAGCTTGGGGGTATAAACTCTCCTGCAGTCTGGCAGATCTGGCTTTGATGCTGCAGTAGCTTCTCTTGGATGGCAGAAGTGTGAAAAGTCCATGTGAAGGGTGTAGGGGGTCCTGCACAATGCTGCAGGCCTTGCGAGCACTGTGTTTGTAAAATATGTCCTGTAGTGAAGGGAAAGACACCCCAATAATGTTCTCTGCTGTCTTCACTATCCTTTGCAGGCGCTTGCGGTTGGATATGTTGCAGTTGCCATACCAGACAGTGATGTAGCTGGTCAGAACACTCTCAATGGTGCCTCTGTAGAACATGGGGAAGATTAGAAGGGCGAAGACGTGCTTGCTTCAGTCGCCTCAGGAAGTGTAGTCTCTGCTGGGCTTTTTTGATTAGTGATTTTTAGTGATATTTCCAAAGCACTTATCCCCATTTCTCAGGGTCACAGTAATTTAGTAATCTCTGACATCATAGTGTGCTGGGCAGGGGACCCCCTGGAAAAGGTGATAACTTTATAACAGGACACACATAAACAGAGAGACACTCTGTGACACACACAACCAGTGTCACCGCTACATGTCACCTAGCATCCATGTCGTTGAATTATGGAAGAAAACTCATGCAAGAACAAGGAGAACATGGAAACTCCACCCAGACCGGATTTTACCCATCAACTCTGGCATTGACAACACTGCCGATCCAATAAGGACTTGCTGAAATAAAAACATGAATAGTGATAATTATTCTGCTTCCATTACTTTAATCAGGTGGATACTAGGTGGTTCGGAGGTGGATTCAAATTGTTCTATCATGGTGTGGATAGGAGGAGACATGGAGTAGGGGTTATTCTGAGGGAACAGTATGTCAAGAGTGTTCTGGAGGTGAAAAGAGTGACAGACAGAGTAATGATTATGAAGCTGGAAATTGGAGGTGTGATGATGAATGTTGTTAGTGCACAAGTTGGGTGTGCAATGGAAGAAAAAGAAGATGTTTAGAGTGAGTTGGATGAAGTGATGAACAGTGTACCCAAGGGACTGAAAGTTGTGATTGGAGCGGATTTCAATTGACATGTTGGTGAAGGGAACAGAGGAGATGAGGAGGTGATGGGTAGGTATGGTGTCAAGGAGAGGAATTAACCACATGGCTGTGGTGAAAACATATTTTAAGAAGAGGGAGGAACACAGGATTACATCTAAGAGTGGCGGAAGATGCACACAGGTAGATTACATCCTATGCAGAAGAGTCAATTTGAAGGAGATTGAAGACTGCAATGTGGTGGCAGGGAAAAGTGTAGTTAAGCAGCATAGGATGGTGGTCTGGAAGATGACGTTAGAAATCAAGAAGAGGAAGAGAGAGAGGGCAGAGCCAAGGATCAAATGGTGGAAATTGATAAAGGAAGACTGCAAGGTTGAATTTAGGGAGAAGATGAGACAGGCACTGGGTGGTAAGTGAAGAATTACCAGACAGTTGGGAAACTACAAGATGTAGTAAGGGTGACAGCAAGAAGGTTGCTTGGTGTGACATCTGGACAGAGGAAGGAGGAAAAGGAAACCTGGTGGTAGATTGGGGAAGTACAGGAGAGTATGCAGAGGAAGAGAATGGCAAAGAAGAAGTGGGATAGTCAGAGAGATTCAGAAAGAGGTGACTGTGTGCAGAGGGTGAAGACCTATAAATACCTGGGAGTGCAGCTGGATGATAAATTGGACTGGACTGCCAATACTGATTCTCTGTGTAAGAAAGGACAGAGCAGACTATACTTCCTTAAGGCTGGCATCTTTCAACATCTGCAATAAAATGCTGCGGATGTTCTATCAGACGGTTGTGGCTAGCGCCCTCTTCTACGTGGTGGTGTGCTGGGGAGGCAGCATAAAGAAGAGGGACGCCTCACGCCTGGACAAACAGGTGAGGAAGGCAAACTCTATTGTGGGCACGGAGCTAGACAGTTTGACATCCGTGACAGAGTGACGGGCGCTGTGCAGGCTCCTGTCAATAATGGAGAATCCACTGCATCCACTGAACAGGATCATCTCCAGACAGAAGAGCAGCTTCAGTGACAGATTACTGTCACTATCCTGCTCCACTGACAGACTGAGGAGATCGTTCCTCCCCCACAGTATGCGACTCTTCAATTCAACCCGGGCGGGTAAACATTAACATTATACAAAGTTATTGTCTGTTATACCTGCATTTTTATCACTCTTTAATTTAATATTGTTCTTTATGTATGCTGCTGGAGTATGTGAATTTCCCCTTGGGAATAATAAAGTATCTATCTATCTATCTATCTATCTATCTATCTATCTATCTATCTATCTATCTATCTATCTATCTATCTATCTATCTACAGTGCATCCAGAAAGTATTCACAGCGCATTACTTTTTCCACATTTTGTTATGTTACAGCCTTATTCCAAAATGGATTAAATTCTTTTTTTCCTCAGAATTCTACACACAACACCCCATAATGACAACATGAAAAAAGTTTACTTGAAGTTTTTGCAAATTTATTAAAAATAAAAAAATTGAGAAAGCACATGTACATAAGTATTCACAGCCTTTGCCATGAAGCTCAAAATTGAGCTCAGGTGCATCCTGTTTCCCCTGATCATCCTTGAGATGTTTCTGCAGCTTAATTGGATTCCACCTGTGGTAAATTCAATTGATTGGACATGATTTGGAAAGGCACACACCTGTCTATATAAGGCCCCACAGTTGACAGTTCATGTCAGAGCACAAACCAAGCATGAAGTCAAAGGAATTGTCTGTAGACCTCCGAGACAGGATTGTCTCGAGGCACAAATCTGGGGAAAGTTACAGAAAAATTTCTACTGCTTTGATGGTCCCAATGAGCACAGTGGCCTGCATCATCCGAAAGTGGAAGAAGTTCGAAACCACCAGGACTCTTCCTAGTGCTGGCCGGCCATCTAAACTGAGCGATAGGGGGAGAAGGGCCTTAGTCGGGGAGGTGACCAAGAACCCGATGGTCACTCTGTCAGAGCTCCAGAGGTCCTCTGTGGAGAGAGGAGAACCTTCCAGAACGACAACCATCTCTGCATCAATCCACCAGTCAGGCCTGTATGGTAGAGTGGCCAGATGGAAGCTACTCCTTAGTAAAAGGCACATGGCAGCCTGCCTGGAGTTTGCCAAAAGCACCTGAAGGACTCTCAGACCATGAGAAACAAAACTGATTAGACACAGATTGAACTCTTTGGTGTGAATGCCAGGCGTCACGTATGGAGGAAACCAGGCACTGCTCATCACCAGGCCAATACCATCCCTACAGTGAAGCATGGTGGTGGCAGCATTATGCTGTGGGGATGTTTTTCAGTGGCAGGAACTGGGAGAATAGTCAGGACAAAGGTAAAGATGACTGCAGCAATGTACAGAAACATCCTGGATGAAAACCTGCTCCAGAGCGCTCTTGACCTCAGACTGGGGTGACGGTTCATCTTTTAGCAGGACAACGACCCTAAGCACACAGCCAAGATATCAAAGGAGTGGCTTCAGGACAACTCTGTGAATGTCCTTGAGTGGCCCAGCCAGAGCCCAGACTTGAATCCAATTGAACATCTCTGGCGAGATCTTGAAATGGCTGTGCACCGACGCTTCCCATCCAACCTGATGGAGCTTGAGAGGTGCTGCAAAGAGGAAAGGGTGAAACTGGCCAAGGATAGGTGTGCCAAGCTTGTGGCATCATATTCAAAAAGACTTGAGGCTGTAATTGCTGCCAAAGGTGCATCGACAAAGTATTGAGCAAAGGCTGTGAATACTTATGTACATGTGATTTCTCCGTTTTTTTATTTTTAATAAATTTGCAAAAACCTCAAGTAAACTTTTTTCACGTTGTCATTATGGGGTGTTGTGTGTAGAATTCTGAGGAAAAAAAATGAATTTAATCTACTTTGGAATAAGGCTGTAACATAACAAAATGTGGAAAAAGTGATGCACTGTGAATACTTTCCAGAAGCACTGTATTTATCTGTCTATCTAAAGTAGACAAGAGTACAAGGAGATAAGGCACAAGGTGAAGAGAGAGGTGCCGAAGGATAAAAAAAAAGGCGTATGATGAGTTGTATGAGAGGTTGGACACTAAGGAGGGAGAAAAGGACCTGTACCAATTGGCTAGACGGAAGTGAGACCAGCTATGTTATATGGGTTGGAAACGGTGGCACTGACCAGAAAGCAGGAGACAGAGCTGGAGGTAGCAGAGCTAAAGATGCTAAGACTTGCTTTGAGTGTGACAAGGATGGATAAGATTAGAAATGAGTACATTAGAGGGTCAGCTGAAGTTGGACGGCTGGGAGACAGTCAGAGAGGCGAGATTGCATTGGTTTGGACATGTGCAGAGGAGAGATGCTGAGTATATTGGGAGAAAGATGCTAAGGATAGAGCTGCCAGACAAGAGAAAAAGAGGAAGGCCTAAGAAAAGGTTTATGGATGTGGTGAGAGAGGACATGCAGGTGATGGGTGTAACAGAACAAGATGCAGAGGACAGAAAGATATTGAAGAAGATGATCTGCTGTGGCAACGCCTAACAGGAGGAACCGAAAGAAGAAGAAGAAGAAGACCATGGAGTCAGCACACTACCAATTTAGTGGGGCTTTTCCTGTGTGAGAATTATCATTCAGGATTGACTTTAAAATACTGCTTATGGTTTATAAAGCCTTAAATAATCTCGCTCCATCTTATATATCGGAATGCCTGACACGTTATATTCCAAATCGTAACCTTAGATCCTCAAATGAGTGTCTCCTTACAATTCCAAAAGCTAAACTTAAAAGAAGTGGTGAGGCGGCCTTCTGCTGTTATGCACCTAAAATCTGGAATAGCCTGCCAATAGGAATTCGCCAGGCAAATACAGTAGAGCATTTTAAAACACTGCTGAAAACATATTACTTTAACATGGCCTTTTTATAACTTCACTTTAACTTAATCCTGATACTCTGTATGTTCAATTCTTCATAATAACTATTCACAGTGGCTCCAAAATCCATACTGACCCCAACTTTCTCTTCTGTTTCTTTTTCCGGTTTCTTTGTGGTGGCGGCCTGCGCCACCACCACCTACTCAAAGCATCATGATGCACCAGCATTGATGGACTGAAAGCCAGAAGTCTACGTGACCATCATCATCAGGTCCTTCCATGAAAACCCTAAATACAAAGAGGACTGTTTGACTTATGTTAGGTAGATTGCCCAGAGGGGACTGGGCGGTCTCGTGGTCTGGAACCCCTACAGATTTTATTTTTTTCTCCAGCCTTTGGAGTTTTTTTTTGTTTTTTCTGTCCACCCTGGCCATCATACCTTACTTATTCTATGTTAATTAATGTTGACTTATGTTTATTTTTTATTGTGTCTTCTATTTCTCTATTCATTTTGTAAAGCACTTTGAGCTACATTTTTTTTGTATGAATATGTGCTATATAAATAAATGTTGATTGATTGATTGATTATCATTTTGTGCATGGATGCTTGAACACTGCCATCTTGTTTGTAGTAACCATCTAATTGTTAGCAAAGTGGTGTGTGCCCTGGGATGTATTTGACCTACCTCAATAAAAGATGGTGACACCCATTACTTGTCCTAATTTCAAGATTTTTTCTTAAATCAAGAAACAAATAAATTCAGAGTTTCATCTGATTATTTAGAATTAAGGAATTCTAGCTATTGAGATTTTTGCTATGTTCTTTTTTACTTCTGTTTCATTTTTATGTACTGGACTTTGGCAATCACTATTATTGGTCTTTTTCAGGCTTCTAGAGTTTTTCCAATCTTTTGAATAAGTTTTTGTCTTTTCCCTGAATGATATTCACCGCATGGTTAATTTTCATGTTCCCTTTTTTTAAATGATCTGGGGCCTCATGTTTAATGCCATGTGTAGAATTCACACTAAAACCTGGCATATGGACAAAAACAGAAATGTGAGTATGCACAAAAAAATTAAGATACATAAAACTGTGCATTCATAAACCCCAATCAATGTTAATTTTAACACACATGCATGCGCCTACAGCCCCACCCGACTCCTTCCAGAATTTTGCATATTTGAATATGCAAATCAATATAACTAGCCCCTTCCATTCAGTGTTTTTTTAAAAGACAATGCTAAAACACGCATAAAAAAGAATTTCAAAAATGAAATGGTCAGATTCAAAGTGGACATGAAAAGGAGTGTGTCTGAGTGTCATACGAAAGCATATTAGGGCCACAGAGAAGAAAAAAAAATAGGAACATAGTGAAGAAAAAAAATTCTGTGTCAAGATTAAAGTTGAAATGTTGACTTTAATCTCAAAATTTCCACTTTATTCCTGTAGTTTATTTTGTCATTAAAGCAGAACATGTAAACTTCATCTTAAAATCGATGGTTAATTTACTAGAGTTTCTCAGATCTCATTTTAACTAAAGTAGCATGTTAAATGCTTTGCATTCTGTGTTCACTGACCCAGTTGTTAATTGTGACATGCTTCTTAAACGGGCTTTCTCTTATGCCAAAAGGAGCATGGAAGCAATGATTGCCACACAGAATACGTTACATTCATGATATTACAGCTCCCTGAACAATTTAAAGTAATAAGATGTATACTTGATATCATTTTCATGAAGAAATGCATTAAAGCATATATTAAACATGTGGGGGCATGGTGGCGCAGTGGTAGTGATGAGTTGGCGCCCTGTCCAGGGATTGATTGCTTCTGCCTCCTGCAAGATGTTTGCTGTGTAATCCTGAATGGAATAACATACTGGAACAGTACTGTGTCTGCCAAATGTACCAACCACCAATTCCTGTCCTTAATGGTTTATTTCTCTGTGTAACCAATCGCCACACAACAAGCATCTTTAATAAATGGAAAACCAGCTGCAAATTTAGAACACAGATTCTTGAAATCTTTAAGGGCACATTGAAAAATCTTTGTTATATATGCTTAATTATTTCATCCATTCATCCATCCACTACAAACAGTTTTACCAGGTGCACTTGATGGATTGATCAAATGTGTTTATATCTCTTGAGATTAAACTGTTTCTGAGGCTCGAGGTCTGCACAGAAAAGGCTCTGAAGTGTTTGTCAGATGGGAGAAGTTCAAATAGACTGTGGTGTGGGTGAGTGCTATCCATGCAGATGCTGGTGGCTTTCCTAATGTAGTGTGTGTTATAAATGTCCTCCATGGATGGAAGGTGTATCTTCTGCTGTAAGCTGTAATCCTCTGCACTCTCGATGCAATCTGTTCAGCTGTGATACCACACACAAATACAATAAACAGGTTAAAATACTCTCAGTGGTGCACTAAGAGTAACAACGCTTAGGCAGCTATGGTATTTGGAATAGTTTGACCATTCTGTGCACCATTATACAGTATTATTAAAGAATGATTACAATCTAGTACCTTAAATTTGTAGATGACATTCAATTAACTTCTGCGTCATGGATGTGAATCAATAAAAAAAAAAAAAGACCACAGAAACTGTAGCATTGCTTTGACGCTGGGTGCCACCAGTTTGCAAAACAAAGCAGAATTGTGTGTATGCATGATGTGGCACTGCTGTGAAAATGTACATGGCTTAAGGGCAAGTGAGCATGGAAACAGGCATACGCAACATTTTTGTGCACATGCACCATTTATACATGAGGGCCCTGGACTCTCAGGATTACTCTTATTAGGAGCTCCATGTCTTCTCATATTTTAACTGTTCTGTTCATAGCCACATGACAAGCAATTACCCAGCCCATTAAAATAAATATAAATCTTTTTGAAAAGGGCCTTCTTTTTTACGTTTTCTGTTGGTCAAGTCTTACGAACACTTAACTTTTTGGTGTAATATAATTGCTGCTGATATAGTTTAGATGCCAAGGATGGTTTTTGTTTATACAAACAAATGGTTAGACCTGTATGAGATCATTGCTTTTTTTCCTATTGTTAAATTGTATCATTTAGTTTAAACAAGTTTGGCAATGTTAAATAATAAGTCCAGCCCAAACACATTTAATCAAGCTCATCAAAAACAAATTCTGCTTTTTCTGCTGCTCCACACTAACAATTGGTTGATAATGCACACACATGTACCCCTTCACACACGACTAAACTGTCATACATCTTATCCAGCCTTGTTCATTTTAGTAGCCTGATGGTTTTGATGTTACACAACTTCCTAATTTTAAAGACAAAGAAGTGAGGAATATAAGAGGATAACAAATTAGTATTCATGGAAGTATTTTGGTATTTCATTTTTTATCATGGAACAAGTGACAGATTTTTTGAGACACGGCAGTGGAATACGTGGTGAAAGAGCATGATGCAGGTTGTACTAGCTTATTAATCATAGAGAACATAACCTTCAGGTTATCACAATTTCTCTCATTACTTTGCCATTATATACATTTGTGCCAGTAGCTACAGTAGTGTATTGCTATTAGTCCTTTCATGGTCATAGCAAGCCTGAACAAGTAAAATCAGGACAGACTTTTGCCAAAGTCTCTCCAGGCCTTAGCCAACAGCTTTCATAGCTGACAGAACAGAATTATAACATGGAGTTATATGCTTAAAGGAGACTCAAAACTTTTCCGATTTAAAACAGCTATTGTATCTAAAGTTGAAAACAGACCTAAATGACAGTGGTCAACAAGACTTGCTATTTTGGACGACAAAGGGTTCTGACAGAGATAGATACAAAATGAAGGCAGTAAGGCTTTTAGAACAGTTAGTTTTGCTATTTGTTTCTATTATTTACCTAGGGTTTAGAACAGCATCTTTGCTACATATGTGTATTATTTAATCAACCAAAATGATATTTTTTAGTTTCTGAGAATTGGGTGTACTATAGTAAACAATAATCAACAAATTAAATTACTCACTTGAAAGCTTGACCCATAACTATGAAAACTTCCTTTCTTTTCTCAATCAAAATATATATTTTTTCAAATACATCACTGAGCCACCTTATTTCACTGTAAGAACTAACAATAATAAATATTTTAAAATCCTTTTCTGCTGTTCAACAAAATAATGGAAGCTGTAATACTGCATGAGTGTTCATTTTATTCATAGTAAAACTCATCATTTTTTAAGCTAACTTTTTAAGTTACAGGTTACAGACAGTGGAATTTATCCCAACAGAGACCAATTAGAGTACCTTCTGCATTTTGGAGAAAAAACTCACGTGGTCACCACAGCAGACTTGCAGTCAGGTCAGTTTAGAGTTAACCAGTCAGTATTATAAGCCCATCTAGCTAGCTAGATAGATAGATAGATATGGTACTTGCGTGTTATAACCCTGCCACTCAACACTGATAGTGCTTCTCCAACGGCGAAGAAACAAGATTAGAAACATTGCAACAGAAGTAATGTTTCAAAAGTAATTAAAAATCAAATTTTATGTATTCTTATTTTTGATTTGTAAATAAACAAACGTAAAAAACGATTATGTTTTCCTCTTGCCTGTGGTGGTGTTGTAACACGAGTACCATTGATTCTTTTGCAAATTGCGGGGTTACAACAGCAGAAAAAAAAGGCACAGATTAATACTACCAGTCGAAAGTTTTGGAAAACCTCAGTTTTTGTTCAAATTTAACAGCAGAAATGCTATGAATGGCCTAAAATGTTGAAAAGGTAAACAGTAAACTGTGAGAGATTTAAATTTAAAGTTTTCCAAAAACTGAAAAAAGGAAATATCAGAATATTACAAATGGGCCTTCTTCAGGGAACGACTAATAGGTTACAAACCACAGATGTTCTGCAGCAATTAAGGTAAGTTAAGCCTTGCAAGCTGAAGCAAACAGTTTGCATAGGCATCCCAACATCTTTTAATTACTTAAAAACCCTCAGTCTGTGTTCTACACAATCCAAAAGCATTTGGAAACCGAAAGAAACTCTGATAAGAAGAGATTTGGTGGACCCAAAGTCACAAACCCAATCAGATGACAAGTTTCTGAGGGTCACTAGCTTGCGTGATTGCCACCTCACATGCACAACAGCTTCAAGAGCAGCTTAACATCCATCCATCCATCCATTTTCCAACCCTCTGAATCCTAACACAGGGTCATGGGGGTCTGCATGAGCCAATCCCAGCCAACACTGGGCACAAGGCAGGAACCAATCCTGGGCAGGGTGCCAACCCACCACGGGACACACACAAACACACCAAGCACACAGTAGGGCCAATTTAGAATCGCCAATCCACCTAACCGGCATGTCTTTGGACTGTGGGAGGAAACCGGAGCGCAACAGCTTAACATTATTCGAAAAAACAAGTCTCAGTTTATAATGTGAAGAGGACACTGTGCTGCTGGTTTGACAGAGCTAGTGGCAGCAAGAAAGTTATTCCTTAAAGGACAAAATAGGGTCTTCAAATACCAGTTGTTGACTAATGCAGACTGGAAAATGTGCCCTCTTCCCAATAGAAACTGTGAGCTTGCCTATGTGTACCTTCGGAAACGTATATTTCCATTTTTTTTCTAACCTAAACTTTAATTCTAACCATCTGGCAGTTTACTGCTTACCTTTTCAACATTTTAGGTCACTCATTGCATTTCAAATTATTAAATTCGCAAAAAAAATGGAAGCGTTCTGAACCTTTTGACGGCAGTGTACATATGACAAGAATAATAATGTTCTTAGGTATGCTAACAAGATGAGAGAGGGGAAACAAAATAATATTTTTTCAAACAGTCTGAATTCATACTGTAAGTTTTTTGTGATACTTGCCTTTGTCAAAGAACGTGAAACATTCAAATGTTACTAGTGAAAAGTATTATCTGCAAAAAGTTTCTCGAAGCATTTTTTGAAAATTCCAGTAACAAGATGCAACCAGAAATTTCAATTACGTTTTTATCTGTGCATTTAGCATTATATTACCTTAAAAATAATATAACATACTACAATAAAAAATGCCGTTTGAACAAACAATAACGACAGTACATTTCAGTACGCTCTGTCTCCAGACTTAAACTATTGTATTCCATATAGTATGGAGTCACTCAGTGGCGCGACGTGATGACATCACAAAAACGTAACGAGGAATCGCCGTTTGGAAGAGGAGGAGCAGAGAGAGAAGATGGCGCTTCGCGATGAAGCAGGAAGCGGCAGTGGACTTTACTAAAATCAAAACAACTAGACAACTCAACAGGTTGTGGGGAGGACGAGAAAAACGTCATTCTTCCTTGTAGAACAACTGGAAAAAGGTGAGTGTAGTGTCATTGACTGTTAACGCCCTGCAAAAATAGACTGTGTGGTCTGGAGCCTGGGCTTTTTTAGGCAGGCCGACTCGTAAGGTTTTGTCAGTGTTGATCTTGGGCCAGGACCCGATGGGCTAAGCCACTGACCACAAATAAAAAGTGGTATAGTTGTGGATTGAATAATTGGCATGGTTTGGGTTTGCTAATGAAAAAGGAGACGACTTCATCGACTTAGGTGGTAGTGTCGCTGTCTGATGTTTTAGTAATGAACTTACTCGGACGAGCCAGCTTTGACTAGTTTTGTCAGACCTAGGAGCTAGTAATTGAGGCGAGAGTTAACCACACTATTTAGCTCATGACTAACCACGTTAAATTTTTAAATAATAACTTTCTTTAAGGCGGTTACTTGAAGCCAGCATCTGTACTTTTGTTTATTGATTTTTAAGTTTGAGTGTGTCACTTTCATTTTACTAAAGAACACAAAAAGCCTTTTCTCTACATTCATAATGGCTAACACGGAACACCCTAGTACTAAAGATTTCAGGTTAATTTTTGTGTTAAGCTGCACAGTGACATTCCTTTCATTTACTTTGTCATAGAAGTGTTTGTAGGGAATTTAGAGCAGCGTGTATTGTCTGTACCCCGGAATCACTACAATTACATAATACATGTAAGCCGCAAGATCCGTCTATATACTTTTGTAGTGCTTTGTTCACCCCTGTGTAATAGGAGGGGGCAGTCTATTTAAAAAAAATCCTAGCAGAATTATGGTTAAAAACACACTCTGGACCAACTGATTTTGGCCATTACTTATTTATTTGACTTAAAAAACATATAAAGATAATCACATTACAAAAAGTGTGCATACTGGTGGTGTTAAAGCTCAAATGATAATTTTCTAGGTGAATTGGCCTTGTAGAAATTAGTAGTACATTTCAAAATCATTACTTCTACCATGAACTTAATAAGTGGGTCATAATGAATGTACATTTAAAACTAGGTAGGTGCCCACACCCTTGTAAATATTTATACAGTATATGCATGCATCATGTAAGGAAAATTGAAACCGTGTGTTTTAAATGAGGTTTCTTTGTCAACAATTTGGAAATGACACATCTTCCAGAATGGCCAACAGCTGGATGATTGTCTAAGTAGAGTAGTTCTGACTTTTATTTCATATAAACAGAAACATAAAATCAAAGCTGTTCAGTTTTATGTTGAAGGCTAATCATTATTTACTACTGTAAAGATAAAGATTCTCTTTGATACTTTTGCAGTTTCCCATTGTGCTTCCACTGAAGTCAAAAGAGAAAGCAAGATGATTAGAAAAATCCTTGTAGGCGATGTGGACCATTTCTGCAAGTCAATCTTGCATCTACTTTGCATTTTGACAGTGTCTTCCTTTAACTTCATATCTATTTAGATTACTGTTGTCTGAAAGTGAAAATTCAAACATTAAATTCCATCACTGTTCCATCACTGTTATTAGCATTTGATTTAATGGTTCCATGTATGTATTCAACCCATGTGGCCATTATATAAGCTTCCACTACATAGCTTACATGGAGGTTTTTTAATTGTGCAAAAATTTGAACAGTATCAGCCCTTCTTTAAACAAATGAGGAATACAATTAAAGCACAGCCTTTTCTATTATAGTGAATGTGTACTTCAATTACCAGCTTCACTTTTGGAAAAGCTAATAATGAATCAGTAAATAAATTGGCTTGATGGACTGAGGTCATCTTTCTTTTTGTCAAGATTTTTTGTTCAAAAGTAACTAATGTTTCTGAATATGCATTTAATGTTTTTGTATCATCTTAAAATATGATGTTATTGCTCTTTTTTCCCTCCACTGCTTACCTATTCCCATTTCACAGTTAATGGTTGTTTTTCCAATAGAACAGGTTGCATTTACAGTCATGGAATGTTTGTCCTGGTGAGGAATGTGATGGATACATACAATTCTCAAACAGTCCAGTGAAGAAATATTATTCCGTCTGTGTGATCCTGGTGGGGGTCGTTTTGGGGTTGGTTTGATGGTACATGTTCTGTTAAGAGTAAATATTGGACATTCCCACTGCATGCCCAAAGTATCTCAATTAACTCTTTGACATGAGTAGGATTAGATATTCTACTCTGAGGTTTTCTGGTGTTGTTAAACTCCTCATCCTGTCATGTAGAAATGTATAGATTGTAGCAGAGTCTCATTAACCTGATCGCTGTGTGCTCTGCTTGAGATGTTATCCTGTAAGTTACAAGCATGAACAAACTGATTCAGTAGTGCTCAACAGGAGTGCTAAAGTGCATGAGTGAAATATATAAATAATCTTATATGCTCCCACACATACATACAGTATGTACAAATTATTCAATTTGAATTGTTGGATTCATTTGATATATTTAGTCCACCCCAGACAAGATTGAAGTGAATCAAAAGAATCAATTCACGTAACTGGGTAGTTCGAAAGAATCAAATCATTAAAGTGAATCAGAATGCCTATCACTATTCCACCTGCGGACTTGATCAAACTTAGTTGGTGAGAGCTTCTGATCATCCATTTTGATAAATGTTGGTATATTTTCCAGCACTGTCCAAGTCTGTGTGAGTATCTCTTGCCATTCAGATTATTAATTGCATATTTCCGTTTTCTGAGTGTTTTTTCCAATTTAGAAGTCTTAAAACACTCATACATAAACTTTATTTTGAGAATGAACATTGCTTATTTAGAAACTAATTTTGTCACCTTTGTAAACCACCTACCTAGTTTAAAATACCCTTTTTAAGCCCATTGCATTCAGATGATGAATGCAGTAGCTCTGTTTCTTTATCATGGTTGTGTAAAGTATTCTTTATTAGCTTTCCATCTCCCTATCATATCTAATTTTCTAATTCACAGTAAATGATCTTGTTTACTAAAAGTGAGATGTATGTTTTCACAGCTAACTCATTGGTTGCATCATTGCACTCTCAAAGCATGTAAGAAGCATGTTTTTATTCATGAGATCTTTCTAAAATGCAGGGTTTCATGGTAAACCTTTAGCCAAGGGGTGCTCCTTGCTTGAAGAAAAAAAAAAAGAAATAGGAAATAGAAATTTAAAGTGTAAGTTCTTTAGTTCTGATACAGTATACAACATTGTATTTTATTTTCCATTGTCTAAAATGTTCTTTGTCACTCCCTGCACTGTATACGTCGGGCTGCTGTGCCTTGTTGGATATAGTTGGTTTTAGTTGTAAAACATCTCTGTTAGAACAAGCTCATACTGTGGAACCCTGTAATTGTATTTACATTAGCATTTTATTTATTTTTTTGCACATAGTACACAAATCACCCCATGTCAGTCTATACATGTAAAATAACTCTGCCCCCTTGTGGACCAATTTATTTGAAGTGTAGCATGCTTATTCTTCAAAGAAATTTGTTGATACATTTCAATTTTCATTGAGATATCCTGAATAGATTGCAAAGTTTTCAAATTTCAATTTCTCCCATTGAAAGCATTAGCGAACTTGTGAAGTCTTTCATCTTAAAACAGAGTGACATTATGTGTGACTTCAACTACTTTACTGTTTCAGTTTTACCTTTAGAGTGGCATGTTTATTGTCCTTCCTTCGTACTCCCCTGTAGGCCTGCACTCACACTGTGCTTAATGTTCTGGGCCCGGGCAACGCTTTCATGGTGACCATGTGACTTTGTGCAACGCCAAAACAAGATGTGAACACAGAGTGACAACATGCATATCAAAATGATTTTACTTATTTTGTGGTTCTTTTGGATTCATGTAGGGCAGGATAATAGTCTACTCTCTTACAGATTTATTGAGTGTGCAGCAAGCTCAGCATTTTGCTGTTAATTGTGCTGCACGTACAAGATTTCTACGGTGACAAATGATGTTAAGGGGGGAATTTGTAGCTTTTCTTGCCAACTACAGTTCATGCTCATGTGTTATGTGAGAATAAAAACCTGTCTTTAACTCAAAATATATTGAATGAAATGTGAAATGCACTATCAGTTGTCACATCATTGATGTCATGTCTCTTTTCCTTGTGTTTTGTTACGGGAAAATGGTTCCAGGGATTAGAACATAAGTAGGCAAAGAATCAGAGAGAAGAGGTCCAATACTTCTATTTTATTTACTTAATCAATTATAATAATCAAACACATCTAATGCAATATAATGCAGACATACAAAAGCAAAACAATACTTACAAACATATGAAAAGGCACAGAGCCATCATCCCAGACCAGTAGACTGAGGGGGCCCGCTTGTCAGTCTTGTCAGAGGATCAACTTATTATTTGCCCTTCCAATTTACCGGGCGGTGCGCGCTGTCCCCACGGTTGAGCCTCCAAAGAAACTGAGGGCGGAACCTTCCCTTATATACTAATTGAGCGTCCCTTGCCCAAAGCGGCTTACGTGTAAGCAGTGTATACAGAAGTGATTAGTTTCAGCACACACACCTTTCCACGGGACGCGGTGTTGTTTTGCACTTGGTCCTGATGATGACGACACCTGGTACCAGGAGGCACACAAAAATAAGAATTGCGTAGTGAAGCCCCTTGAAGTGAAAAACAAGTCAGCATGACCCTCTGGCCATATTCCCAGTACTTTTCCTTCTTGAAGCTGGTTTTTGCGCTGAGCGACCAACGCCCATCTGCTCTCTTGATCCCCCCCTCTCTTTAGAAAAATCCTTCCATTACACCTTGATTGGACACGTTTAGTAATTGCACTGTTCCAGAATGCTACTGAAACATGCTCAGGCCCACCTCTTCCAAGTGGGCAACAGCATGGTACAGTTTGCCTGGCAGAGAGCAATCACACTAGTCAGACAAACTAGACTTTGCTGGCTTACATGGGATCAAATGTGCTCGGGCATGGAACAAATTGCCAGGGTGAGTACACCTTTAAATAAAATGATTAAGTATATTACGTTGCTGCATTTTTCTGACATACAAACGCATTCAAAGAAATTTAAGAGTATTAGTGATATTACAGGTTCTAGTCTCTGACAACATACAGGAAATCATAACTGCAATAGACAGTTAAATATGGATTTTTGTTAACTAGCTACAAACTGTTGTTTAGGGTCCTTCCGCTGATTACATTTTATGTATTGACAAAAGATGCTGCATAGTTTTATTGAGTGGCAAGTTCAGGTAGCCTTCTTGTGTACAGTAGGAAACAGATATGCCAGCCCTGAGCATCTGGTAGTCAGCACAAAGGTAGCATTCTTCAGTAGACAATAAAAGCAGATGATTTTTTATTTAGAATTTTTTTTATATGTATGTTCAGAATTTGGAATGCTGCCATTGTATACTGATGATAATGCAGTCTGTTTTTACAGAATCTTTGGAACCATTGTTCCTTGCCTATACACTTGAATGCCAATAATTTCTTACCTCCAAAAACACTCCCAAGTACAGGAAAATTTCAAAGGTAGTAAGCAGTGCTCAGAAGCTGATTTACAGCTGATATTATATTTTTTGGTGTATTCAGTTGAAACAGAAGAACCTGCTTTCTGTAGATCGAGCTGATACTATTAATTATTTTTAGATTTGAATGTGCATTTTTTTTACTCCACTTTTTTAACCACCACCCCAAACAAAATGCACACACACAATAAAGAACAGGCTTTTCAAGCTTGGTATAAAATATGACAGCAGATTCTTCTCTTCCAGTCTGAAAAGAAGAATGCTACAAATCAGAGTTTTTGGTTTATGCAGTGAGTTCCAAGATAGCTAGCTGCCAAATGTATACTTGAGTATTGCACTAATTTAGGCCAGCAGCTCTTTGTAATGTTAAGTTCATTTATCCAATTCATGTGGCCACCATTTTTTCCGTTTTCTATGGTTTCAACAAAATAACGCACATCTTTTTTTCCCACATTCTTTTAAGCTTTAGTGCATGTTGGTCCCACAAACTCATCTGTAGCACAAGCAATGCAACCCGACAACTTTGCCACTTCTCTGACAAAAGATTTCTTGGCCTCTTCTAGCGAGGTTGCACAAGTGAAGTAACACATATTGTACCTGCTGTTTTCTACCAAGAATATAACTGTCAGTAAACATGAGACAAATTAAGCTATTTTACATATAAATAGTTTGAAGCAGGGTGACATGGTGGCGCAGTGGTAGCGCTGCTGCCTCGCAGTAAGGATACCTGGGTTCACTTCCCGGCTCCTCCCTGCATGGAGTTTGCATGTTCTCCCCGTGTCTGTGTGGGTTTCCTCTGGGTGCTCCAGTTTCCTCCCACACTCCAAAGACATGCTGGTTAGGTGCAGTTGCAATCCTAACTGTCCCTAGTGTGTGTGCGTGCGCGCGCGCGCCCTGCCTTGCGCCCTGTGCTGGCTGGGATTGGCTCCAGCAGACCCTCGTCACCCTGTGTTAGGATATAGCGGGTTGGAGAATGACTGATTGACTGACTAATTTGAAGCAAATAGTCACAAAAGTGGTAGTTATTTTCCACAATGGGTATCTGTGTGTAGAGTAATTTAAATTTATAATTTATTATAGACCCTGCAGTTGAAGCTCTCTATAGCATTAAATGTTTGTAAAATTTGGAGAAATTTACTTTTTAAAGGAAAACTCTATCCAGAAGTGCTTTTTTTAAGTTAATTGTCCATATACTTTGTAGTGGTGGCTGAGAAAAAAATTAATGTGCTTTCATGCAGAAAGGTGGGAAAGAAGTTTGTGATATAACTAGCTATTTTAACCATTCTTTCCATCTTTGGACATATTCTCTGATGGTTTTGATAAGTAGCGATCATATTCTTCCAGTCCTTTTCGCTCATTCTATGACAACATTCAAATTCCCAGCTCATCCAAAAAGGAAGTTCATACAAGACGAGAGTTCGGTCTGCATCAGCAATGACACCAGCATTCCTTCAATTTAAAAATTAATGTCAGATTAATGGTAACATGCCAGAGAGCAAAATCTTATATTAATAATAATGAAATAATTGGTTATTAATCATAAAAAAATGTATTTTAAAAAGGTGAGAGAAAAATAAAAAGACAAATGTGTTTCAACTAATATAATATAACGTGACCAAATTTCAATCAAAGCATTTTTGAGGTTTTGGGATAATTAGTTTTTCTATTGTACGGGGGTTACCCCAAAATATTGTTATATCAAAGTATCCTTTATTAAACTATACCTACTGATACCCTTGATATAAAATCCTGCTATATTTCACCTTTTTAACTGAATGGGAGATTGTGTTTTTGTTTATGAGCGAGCGAGCGAGTGAGTGAGTGAGTGAATGAATCAGTTAGTTTTGCGTTATATTGAAAAAAATTCTAATGTTAAAGCTATTATGAACAAAATATGCAAAAAGCATGCATTTTTGCTTAAATATTGTTCTATAGCTACTTGCTGAATTATCAACATACACATAAATAGGAAGCCTAAAGCCTTATGAGATTGACTTTTTGAATTGAAGGCCCACCTCTCTCCCTCATTTGTTTATCAAGACTGTATTGAGCAGACTAGTAGGAACATCTGTAAAGTGCTTATACAGGGCAATCATCTAATCCGCTAATTATGTGGCAGCAGCACAATACATAAAATCATGCAGATACAGGTCAGTGGCTTAAGTATCAGAGTGGGGAAAAAATTCTTCTCAGTGATTTTGACAGTGACATGATTGTTTCTGCCAGACAGGCTGGTCTGAATATTTCTCTAACTGCTGACCTCTTGGGATTTTCACACACAATAGTCTGTAGGATTTGGTGTGAAACGCAAAATCCACTTAGTAGGAGTTTTGCAGATGGTAATGCCTTGTTTTTGAGAGATGCCAGAGGAGAATGGCCTGACTGTTTTGAGCTGATAGAAATATTATGATTGCTGAGATCACCTCTCCGTACAGCAGAAAAGCATGTCAGAATGCACAACACGTTATAATATTCCCCAAAAACAGAAAGCTGAGATTACAGTAGGCACAGGCTCAGTTGAAGATGGAAAAACATAGCCTGACCTGATAACTCTTATCGTCTGCTAAGGTACATATGGTACTAATTCATTACCAAAAGTCTGAAAACATACATGTACAGTGCCAGCTTTTTTTTTTTTTTTTTTCCCCCAGTGTCGGTAATATTGAGAAGTATTACAAATGATGAATTTCAACGAGAGGGGGTTACTCTTGTACCAGAATAATGAGTGAAGGGCTGAATATGACACAACTGGTCATCAAAATGCAAGGAAGACATGCAAAACGTTTAAAATTAATTTGTCCATCATGTAGGTCCCTTGTTATGAAGATATCTGTACCCCGTGGAATTTAGTAGTCCTTTCAGTTTTGGCACAGGGACTCTATGGTGTTATTGATATGGATCTAATCATGTTCACGCATCTTGGCATGCTGTTTCTCTTTTGATTTAACAAGTGGCTGGCCTTTCCGTCAGTAAACATGCACGTTCACCGTCCTGCTATTTCCTCATGCAGAGCAATGTGAAGAAGTCTTTGTTTTAAGGATGCAAGTGTATTACATGTTATTGTCGTTTTTCTGGGGTGCTCTGAAAATTGATGCAGGATAGTAAACTATGTTAAAATGGTATTGATAAATGCTGCTTTTGTTAGTTGTTAGTTTAGTTGTTTCAGCATGCACACTATATGTTCTGTTAACTAGTAAATTCTTCAACGGGAGCTTATCGACAAAGAAACATGGAAAATAAAATTTAGTAAAAAAAAAAAAAATAGTAACAATTAGTGCTGGGTGGTATACCAGTTCATACCAAAAAACGTTTTTTATTTTTGTTATGATATGGATTTTTCTTATACCGCAACACCAGTTTAAATAGCCTAAACAATGTTTGGAAACTGTTTAAGGGGGACTTTTTATTGCTGCACCACCAAAAACAAATGCAACAAAGTACATGTGTTAGTGGAGGTATTGAACGGTGAAAATGGACAGAGAACATTCTGAAACTGAAGCTGTAGCAGACAAAGTTGAACATGATGACACAGAAGAACTTTTGCAGAAAAAAAGACCAATTTCTGTTGTCTGGAGTTACTTTGGTTTTGAAAGGGTTGGATATGGACCATTATGTCATTAATTCTCAAAATAAATGTATTAATCCACTTTTACACCAGGCAGGTGCCTTGCCCTTAAACATTTACTCGGGTAGTTTTTTTTCCGGGGGAATAAACATTTCCATGGGAAAGGCTTTATTGTTGTGCTTAAATTTAACTTCTGTCATATGAAAATTTAAAACCATGTGAATGAAATGGTTTAAGTTCTACCAACATGTCAAACACTGGCTCACTTTAAACAAGAGTAAAAGAAGATTAAATTACACTGAATGGCCCTTTGACACGGGCATTCTGATGGTCAGTGACACAGACTTAGAGCCTGAGTAAAATGCATAGTTCTTAATGACTGTACATAGTTTGAAAGTTACCCAAATCATCAAAACACAAGGGAAGGATTATTACACAGGAGAAGGAAATGAATTAGGCACACATACATGGAGGTTGGAAAAGTAAGAGTTTGAAAAGTTAATATTTTACACATTTGATTATTTGGCACCTGTAACAAAGCTCTTGGCTCCTAATTTTGTTTTGTTTTAGGAGCCACTGTCTCCTTGAGGTGAATTTTTGTTATTATCATTATTATTTTGAAAGCCTCAGTCTCTGTAGCGATCGATAGAGATCAGTGATCTTCTTGTTACAGCGATTTTCATTACTCTTTTGCTAGAAGGAAAGTGAGCTTTGTTGATTTGACCTCGATTCCCTATGCATGCATGAGTAGCGAAGAGCAAACATCTTCTAAAATGGCATGTGGAGAGATACTAAAATGAATGCTCAAAGCAAAATAACCCGTGGATGACTTTTTTCGTATTATTGCTGAATCGGACTCTGATTTGTCAGAGATGTTGATCGAAAACGGAAGTGAGGTTGTGGCATCAGCTGATCGGTTCCCCAGCTGATCGTGGTGCTGAACACGTTCGTGTAGCTGATGATCTATGGCAGCGTTCGCCTGGGAGGACAGACACGATGACAGGAGGTAGAAACCTTATTGCGTCTCACTGCAACTGTCACCCCCGCGCACCTGTCTCACAAAGAAAGCCAGGCAGCCAGCCCACCATGCATTCCGGCTGGCCATCGAGCCACCCCCAGGTACAGCTACTGCTGCTGCAATCTGCAACAGGCGTTGACAGCAGGTACAACAGGCAGCAAGAGACGTTATATGTTGATTTATGTGTGAAACCATTGCTTTGTGTGCTTTTCAAAAAACTGAGTTTTTTGGAAAAAATATTAGCCCTCAAAGAGTTGCTACTGAACATAGACTGTTTAAGCTGCTCCTTGATAAAAGAAAATGTTTCTGCTAGTATCTGTTCAGAAAATAAACAAATCATATTTAGAAATGTTAACTTGCGGTTGCTCGGAAGGTGCCTATTATAATGTGATTGTGGCTCTGGACTTTGAGGGTAACTTGTTTTTCTATGACAAACTAGATAAAACGTTAATGCCCTGGCAGTGGCAAATAGCTTTGATTTTATATTTGATTTGATTACATTAATGTTTAAGTTGAGATTTACAGGAGATATTTTAACTGCTACTATGTAAAGGGAATACTGCTGTTAAAAAGCACATTATTTGTTTAAAGTGTTTGCAAACCAAATACACGCAATACACTACTTTTGAGTTAATTATTGAATTTTGCACATAATAGTGTGATTTTTTTGTGATTGTCTGCGAATAAAAAATTTAATCGCTGCCCAGCACTAATTTACATTTAAGCAGTGTTTGTTTACCAATATCAGTTAATTGATTGTGTGAGAATACATGTGTATTGTATATAGTGTATAGTGTGTGCCATATATACAGTATAATAATATACATATTATACATACAGTATCTATACTAATAAAAGGCAAAGCACTCACTCACTCACTCATTCACTGACTGACTCACTCATCACTAATTCTCCAACTTCCCATGTAGGTAGAAAGCTGAAACTTGCCAGGCTCATTCCTTACAGCTTACTTACAAAAGTTAAACATTTCATTTCGAAATTCTATGCGTAACAGTCATAACGGTTGACAACATCCGCCATGTTGAACTTTCTTATTTATGGCCTCATCTTCACGAAATTTGGTAGGCGGCTTCCCTGCTCTAACGGAAACCGATGTACGTACTTATTTCGGTGGTATGACGCCACTTTCGGCCGCCATATTGAACTTTCCAACGGTCTTTGTTACTTATGGGTCCATCTTCAAGAAATTTGGTACGCGGGTTCCCAACGCTAACTGAATCCTATTTGCGTACATATATACGTCCATAGCGTGCAGCTCAGTCACCGTGTGAGGCGGCGTTGGGTCCCACATCCTAACGCCTCCCACGTTGTTGGCTGCCTGCCTATATAGGGCTGTCCGTTGCTCCGGTCTCTACATTGCCTTCCTTGCCTCGCCACGGGATTCACGTCTCCCTGCTGATAACTACAGCCTTTTTATTTAATCCACAGCTTCTCCGCTGTTTTATTGTTCGTTTATTACGATTATAGTTATTGTGTGGGTATTTTAGACTTCATTTACTGTTCAGGTACCCATTTCCTTTATCATTCCAACTGTTCCCCCATTAACATGTCTATCGAGGTGATCACCATCGATCAAAGAACAGTCACTTACCGAGTGGTTTACCGCCTGCCTTTTCCATTCTCTGTGTTACATATTGCACGGCCATATCAGGCTCAATCTTGATATCCGGAGGAACATTGTGTCTTATGTATTGAATGACTGGGACGGGTTCAAGGTGTGGACTGATTACGGTACAGGAGATAATTATACTACACGGGAGCACTATAAGAGTGAAATGCTTAGGCCCTTCACCTATGGTTCTACATGTGATTTGATGGCTGCCGCTGAATTGTTCGGTTGTCGCTTTCAAGTGTACCGAAATGGCCAAATATTTTACACCTTTGGACAACCGCCAATGCCTCTTAAACATCTTAGATTCACAGGTGACAATTTGAGTAGTGGACACTTTGATGTTTATGAATGTTTAAACTCTCAAAAGCTGGATGTGAAGTTATCCATGAAACCGGTTGTATGCTTACAACGCTTGACAGATGCCGAATGTCACTTCAACACAAGTCCTGCAAATACTCTCGTAATTGAAACAAACCATGAAACTCAAACCGATTATGACAGCAGCAATCCAAGCTGTGAGATTTAAAACAAGATTACTGTTCACATGGCCAACTGTACGTTGCATGCTCAAGAGTAAGCTCAGCGCACAGCTTGGTCATATTACAACCGGAGGGCCGAACTGACAATGTGGCATACAAAGAGATCCTTAACAAATAATTATTGGTATATTTTCCCTCAGTTTAAAAAGGTTTAATTTTCTTCTTAATAAAAATTTTAAGGCAGTACTTTGCCGCTGCGAAGCGTGGGTATTTTGCTAGTGTTATTATATATTGCATATTTTTAATTAAGCTTTGTTTCACATAGGTGTATTACAGAAAAAAAATTAACAGTTTGACAGCTAATTAATTTATTTTATTTTATGCCATATGCATTATTGATTTTTTTTTTTTTACATATTTTAATAGTTAAAGTATGTATTTAATGAAATTGTATTTATTTTAGTATTTTTATGGTCACTGAACAGTAAGCCTATAAAGTTTCATTTTGTTAATAAAAAATAAACAATTAGCATCTGTGATCTAAAGTTTAATTATAAAAATACTAAAGGTAACATTAATATAGAACATAAGGTTAGTGTACAGTGACCCTCCTAAACTGAGCGAGTTGTGTTCCAGAACCATCCCGTGAAAGGTGAAAATCCACGAAGTAAAAACCATATGTTTACATTGTTATTTTTATATTGTCACGCTTGGGTCACAGATTTGAACAGAAACACAGGAGGTTGTAGAGACAGGGACTTTAAAACACTGCAAACAAACATTTGTCTCTCTTTCAAAAGTTTAAACTGTGCTCCATGACAAGACAGAGATGACAGTTCTGTCTCACAATTAAAAGAATGCAAACATATCTTCCTCTTCAAAGGAGTGTGCGTCAGGAGCAGAAAATGTCATAAACCAGGATTCCATCCAAGGAGTTTTTGCGAAAAAATATTTAGCACTTCATATTTTTTTACTGATATAGCTGATGGAAATGCTAATTATCTTTAAAATGTTGTACATGTCGACATAATATTTTTCCGTTTAACTTTAGCACATAAATTCCATATCGATACTTCAGATGTCGCAGAAACTACATTGGAAACACTTTTTGTCGGAAAAAGGGGCTTTAACGCAAATAAATGTGTCACATGATACATTTTCATCACGTGCAATCAAAACGAGAATGGCTGAGCGGTTCGCATGGTCTGATGAAGAGATTATTATTATTATTATTGTTATTGTTATTTCTCGTGATGAGCCAATGCAGTAACGGATAGGCTGGGTCTCCTGCTACTAAAAGGGGTACCTGAACTCCCTCCACATCAACTGTAGCCTGGGGATGTCTCTCAGGATGTCTAAATAATGCAAAAACCGCAAAGGTAATTTACTGTGCCAGTCAAAATATTTAATAAACCGTGTGTTTCATTATCTAAACATGTTTTTCTTATTATTAAATTGCAGATGTTTTAGCATATATGAGAAATTCTCTCATTAATATTAACTTTATTTTTTTTTTTTTTGATTAAACGTCGTTATTTTGTATTCATTCAAATTTCAGTTTTAATTAAAAACCTTAAGGGAAGCAGGTTACAGTACTAATTCAGTTGTTATCGCACTGAGAAGGGATGTTGAAAGGTAGGCTCACCTGTACAAATCCGATGCTGCAAACACAGCTGCATCATGGGCACTTCCAGGAGTGCCAACGCAAATGTCTCGTATCATGCACCTGTCATCAACAAGGGCCTGGAGAACAATAGATGGCCACCCAAGGGGAAGAATAGGCACATGCGTGCCATCTAGCGCACCGTAAATCTGTGGTACAAGATGCACCAAGGAATTGTGGTATGCAATTTCATTGGCCTCCGCTACAGTTGGAAGTCTGATATAACATTAATTTTTCTTTAATAGCGGTGCACACAGCATATACACATCGATGGACAGTAGTTTTACTAACCCCAAAAGTTTCTCCAACTACTCTATACTCGGCGCAGGTTGCCAGCTTGTAAAGGGCGATGGCAATCTGCTTTTGGGTTGGAACCGGTGGTCGGTGGCAACCTGTGATGGTGGCAACCTGTGATGGGCGCAACATCAGGACTGATGAATCCACGCAACATCTCAAATGTTGGCCATGTCATTCTAAAATGTTGCAGCCAGAGATTTTCTGTGAAGTGTCTCTCCACCACCTCCTCCCAGAAGGTCTTATTCCGTCGTCTCTCCCATACCCGTGGGTTTCATCGCACTGGGGTACTTTCTTCAAGCTTTAGGGCTATCAGACAAGCAACTGCTTCATTACGCTGTCATCTTCGGATATTATGTACAATTCCAATTATTTGTGAAACTGAAATAACAGTAAGCTGGCAAATTTCAAAAAACTGTCTGAATAATCTCTCTATTTCTTTGTTTCTTTGTTTAGTGGAGGGGGTGTAACGTGGAAAACAAAAGGTAGATAATTTGCGACATACACAAAATTATGTATCGAAATGGCTCAAGGGCAGATTTTTTTTCGAGATACAACAAAACTTATGTGACAGTTCGTTTTGGGGGGATGACATCATCACGCACACCATTTTATTGATAAAAAGCCAGTTGGATGGAAACAGGCTGGAGACAGCAAATTTCGCACATTTTTTTTACGTATATTCTGTTTGTCGATAACAAAACGTCGCAAAAAACTGGATGGAAAATTGGCTAGAGAGAAAAAAACAAACAATCAAAAATCAATAGGTGCTGTTCAGGCTTTTAAGTATGCAAAGCAGCACGCCAGAAGCATATTGTATATTATTGAGGAGTTTTATTTAGATAGATAGATAGATACTTTATTAATCCCAAGGGGAAATTCACAAATATATATGTAATATATATTTAATATGTAATACGTGCTCTGATTGGGTAGCTTCTCAGCCATCTCCCAATAGCGTCCCTTGTATGAAATCAACTGAGCAAACCAACTGAGGAAGCATGTACCATAAATGAAAAGACCCATTGTCCGCAGAAATCCGCGAACCAGCGAAAAATCTATGATATATATTTGGATATGCTTACATATAAAATCCGAGATGGAGTGAAGCTGCGAAAGTCAAAGCGCGATATAGCGAGGGATCACTGTAAAACGTTTTTTTAAAGGGAAAAGAAAAGAAGTTGTGTAAAAATTGGGTGATCAAGTAACATGAAATCGGTGATCAGTATCGACCTTAAACAAACCTGATCAGAGCATCCCTACTTCAGATAGCACAATAAAGAATAAAATATGTATAAATATGGCTCATAGTGGTGATGCTGCATCACCGGATTAACTCATGTCGAAAAGAAAAAGTTCAGAAGTCATGTCTGGAAATATTTTGATTATGCAGGAGAATTTTAGCACCTAAAATTGCATAATGCAACAGAGATGTTTGGGAAGGAGTCTTCCAAATTGTTCTCGTATATGAATTTGTGGAACCAAATTTTCTAAATTGCACAATTTGGCACATAAATCGTGAGCATCATCATTGGACCCACTAATTTTATCTGTTAAGATATTGCTAAGAACATCGCTGGAATGGTTTTATCCACTCAGCTTCCGCTATTTATAATATGATAAATTTGTTTCACAAATGCCCTGACACGTGAGGACCATAATCTGCTCTCCCACTGGGGACCCCACCCATTACCCCAGGCCCCACCGTCGCAGTCGATGCTGCCTGTCGTCACTGTTTCCTTTCTGCTCGCATGCAACCATACTGATAATTCTGGCACCGGAGAAAATTTGTACTTCTGAAATATGGACCTGTAAGTTGCATTTGGTTACTGCTAAAAAAAGCCGTACAGGGCCCTTTGGCAGTGGTAGCCCTAGGCAGTCACCTGCATTGCCTATGCCTAAGAATGGCCCTGGTGCATGCCTCGATGTTTGATGGTTCGATGTGGTGAAGCAAAATGGCGACATACAAATGCATTTGTGGTGCTTTTACATTCAAGCATTGTATATTCTGCAGCGTAATGACACAATACATTTTAAAAGTCTCCCATACCATCTTCTGTGCTTTTTTTTTTTTTTTTTGCACCTTCACAACAGCATCAGAATGTATGGCAGTATATTTGAGGCACAGAAAAAAAAATTAAGGACACAGTGAAAAGGTGTAATTTGTGATTAATGTGGAAATTTCGGCTTTAATCTCAAAATGTCCACTTTAATCTAGTAGTTTATTTTATCATTAAAGTAGACCGTCGTAAACGTCATCTTACAACCGACCCAGTTGTTGATAGCTGCGTGCTTCTGGGGCTTCATGCTTCTGGGGCTGAACTGACAGTAGCGGCAAGCAGCAATCAACATAAAGAACAAAATGAATTTATTATATTCCAGCTCTCTGCATATTTGCAATCCTTTGATTTATACTTGATGTCACTTTAATGATGAAATGCCTTAAAGTATGTATGTTACATTTTATAGATAAGTCATTAACTTCATTTAAATAGTGAATACTGTTAATAATTACACGTGGGGGTGGCAGAGAGTGTTGTGGTAGAAACACGCTGCTCAAAGAAGGCACACTGTGTTTCAGGAAGATAGCAGAATCAGGTTTTATTGTGTGATACATTCATGGACTCAAATCAAGTGAGATGAGCCTTTAGCAAATTCAGCAAGCTTATATTTATTACAATTCTTATCACTTATGCAAAATACTCTCCTCCTTTTGGTTCTTCTCATCATTATCTATTGTCCAAACCCACCATTACCTAATGTTCATCACTTGACCGAAACTGCCATTATTACTTCATACACTATGCAGGTGTTTAAAACTAATTAATTGATCAAGAACACATCTTAAGTCAAAACCAGGAAGACCCACATATGAGACACTGCACTGTTCAAATGAAAGTTACTTGATATCCAAGCATCTTTCAAGGTTGAAGTTTTGAGCTGCTGCATTTCTAAAACAATGGTCTGCTTAACACTAGAATTCTTGAAGCCTATGAAAAAATTTGTATTCCCGGCCTAACTTAAATCCCTTCACACCTCTACCATTAGTGTCTTTTGTTTTGTAACTGCGTCGATCAGCACAAGCAGTAAGCAGCCTGCTTTCCCAACCCCCACCTTGACGGAGCTCAGCTTGCAGGCAGAAAGTTCTCCCAGCTCAAATCAAGGATCCTTATCTGTGTGTGATATACCTTGAGTTGTATAGGGTAAATAATACAGTATATTGTAATTTTTGGAACACACACAAAAAAAAAAAGTAAGCACAGAAGATGGTATGGGAGACTGTTAAAATGTATTGTGTCAAGGACACAACAATGCAATCAAGAGAATAATTCCTGATTTGGCAAACATAGTTCCCTATGTTCCTAGGTTCAAATAAAGCCAATCCTTAGTGTACTTGTCTTATGTTTTGTTTCTAAGTTTAGTTTACACTAAATACATAATATCAGAATTGTCCTACAGCTACCCAATTCCTGAATATGGTGAAATGACATTGGAATCAATTGCTCAATAAATGTCATATTTTCCCTTCCTTTGAAATAACTAATATACCTAGCTCTGTGTGTTCATGTGCAATCAGACCTTTTAATAATACTGTTGGTGGTGACACAGCACAAATATTTATCTCAAATGTTCCCAGTTTTACGTTGCCACTGATGTACAGAACAGTAATTGGAGATAAAGTCCTTATACACATCACCGTGCTCGCATCTTAATGCTTTCATCCATAAAGTTGCCCAAATTTTCACCCAGTTGTGGTCTTAAACTTGAACTACCTCCATCACATTAACGCAAACAGTTATTCTGTTGACAGTAGGTGTCAGTCCTTCCTTTGGAAGATGTCAGCACTACTATTTGAAATTCAAGTCACTGGGACTTTTCTGAGGTCACATTTAAATTGCAAGGGTTATTTATACCCAAGCTTCTCATTAAAGGTTAAAAGCTTCTGTCACCAGCTGAGATCTTCAGATTGCACCTGGGCTTTTTAGTTCACAAACTACACATTCACCACTACATGCATAAGATACTCCATCTCCTATGGGCCAAATTATTACTTCATTTCTCTTGTCTTCTATAATACTCATGTTCAATAAGTCATAATGTTAATCATTTGGCCTGTGTTGCCATCAACATGTCAACCTAAACTGAATCATCCTATTCTAAAGCTTGTGGATGTTCTATAGTAAGTGTCCTTATAAATATTAGTAGTATATAAATACTACTTTATATATACTATCACA
The DNA here is from genome assembly GCF_016835505.1 of Polypterus senegalus. NCBI lineage: Eukaryota > Metazoa > Chordata > Cladistia > Polypteriformes > Polypteridae > Polypterus > Polypterus senegalus. The sequence goes on along the minus strand of NC_053160.1, from coordinate 123,210,798 downwards.
TAAGTTAACTACTATTCTTCTGAATTAGTAAATGTCCCTAAATGTTAAGCTCTATATTTGTTATAATATTACAATCAATGACCAAGAATATTTAAATTGGACTGGCCATGACTAGTAATTCTGGACTACCTCTGCAATAATAGTAACGTAATCCCAGATAGACATTTCATGATATGTTAGACTGGATAGCTCCAGACTACATAAATCATTGGTCCTTAAAGGTAACTTTTCATGTCAAACTTTAAGTATCAATATACATATAAAGCACTTATCTAAAAAATAACTCTTACACAGTTGCCTATACACTAGGTACTGACCATGTTATGCTAATCACATTACTTATTTAATTATATTTTTCCAATCTCAATACTAGTGAAACCCAACCACTTTGAATTCATAATAGTCATTTAGTATTTCCGTTAATACAAATATTCAATAAATACACATTACTTATTAGTTTCTTTATCCTGCTTCTCTTGTAGACAGTTAGCTTTTCCTTCTACCATTGTATATAATTTGATATTATCCGTATGTATGGTGTTCACGTCAATTCCCCGTATGTATGGTGTTCATGTCAATACCTCGACTCAATACAAGTTAGAACCATGCAATGGGACTCTGCCTCTGTAGTAAGAACATAACGTGTCAAACGCGGATGCAGTATTGCATGATTTGCTAAGAATGTTTGAATGCTTCAGTGAAGCCACTGGACGGCCGAGTATACTAAGTCGGTGTTGGTTCGAGCAGATAACAATAAGTTCGGTTGGTTTTTGGAAAGTTGGTTTGGTGGGGCGTACTTTTCAGGACTAACATCGTCGACTGACTTAAACCTTTTGACAGCTCCGGAACCGTAAGTAATTTAGAACTTATCGCCATTTGCTTGGTATGTCGAAATCTATCGTCGGGCAGTTCAGTTTTGGCATCCTTCCTTCTGACATCTATTGGCAAACTGAGTAATGACGGCTGGGTATTAACAACGGTCATTGTTTAAATTTTAGCCAATCTCAGATCTCAACTGACCACGCCAAAATAATTATTACTCCGACTCTGATTGGAGTTGTAAAATACAGTTTAATTTGAAAATTTGTTTGCCGGAAAAATCAAATGAGGTGTGCCGAAGAGCTGAGTTCACGTCTCGCAGCCCCATTTAAACAGGAAGCTCTTCATTACGTTGGCCGAAAAGGTCTATTTTAAGTACAAATCAGTGCCATTATAACAAAATCATTTCAAGAACTTAAAAAAAACAAATAATTCTTTGCAGAGAAAGTATGGATTTCATAAACGTAGAATTTGTAGCCTGATTTGATTTTTTTTTTTTATTAAAATGATGTTGCTGGTGTTCTAAGTGCACTAACAGGTGAAGTGGGCTGCAGCAATGAATAATGAGCCCTGCAGAATAGAAGTGTGACAAAATTTCTTCTCTGGCAAGGATTTTAAGCTGGTCTTGCATGTTCAATACCTCAAGGCAAAAATGTCAATATCTAAAACTCTTGGTCCAAGGTGGATGGATGCCATCGATAGTTCATGTCCCACGATGAACTAGTTGTTACCAGCACTTAGTAGCAGGGACCTGGGGTGCCTTAAACTGGAATTTAAATATGTTGTCCTATAATCAGTCCGTTGATGGCCTGATCCACGACTTGATCCCCTCTCTGGTATGGCTGGGTCCTCCTTGGAGTAGGATGATTAGTTTATCTGCAGACTTTTATCATAGCCTAGTTTCTCGGTTCAACTTCAAATGCTGTCATCTACCATTTACTAGGAAAAAACAGCTTTCACTTGCAGATGTAAAGACTTAAACATTTTCACTTAAATAATCAGCATGTTAATTCTTCATTGGTAGTTACTTATGCATCCCAGAAATAATGTCTCATAAGGTGTCAGATCTGTTTCGTTGTAGGCACCCCTATTAGAAATAATGCTAGCGGTAAAACAAATGATCATTTCAATCCATTCTGTGCTTGTCTCTTAATCAATTTGCCTTTAAAACAAATGATCATTTCAATCCATTCTGTGCTTGTCTCTTAATCAATTTGCTTTTAATTGTCAAAATAAAGTTTGAAATTGATAAGCACTATGTTCAGGTTTCTTCTCAACTTGGCTATTATATTCAAAAATAAATCCTTAAATGAAAGCTTTCCTTTATAGCTATTTCCAGTTTGGCTGCTGCTGCAAATCCTACTCCTAATCCTACATGTTGAAAACATGTCCCTCTTAACAAGTAAATATTATAAAAATAAAATCAATCTTAATATATACCAAGGGAAAAGCTGTCAATAATAAATAAATGCAAAAATAACAGTGCTGGCATAATATTCAAATTATTGGCATTGGTCCCATAGTAATATTCATTTTATTGGCACATAACTGAAAAATGGCTTCAAAAATGAAAATTTATTATAGTAAGCTCTCCCAAAACACAATTCATCTCCCCAACTGACACTTGTGTCAATATTGCTGTTACTAACTTACTATTAGAGGAGGTATGGAGCAAAAGGGTATTGGACAGCAAGAACCCTGAAACAGATTCCATTAATATAACAATTTAATAAAAGCCAAATGTTATACAAATATGTCCAGGGATGGAAAAGAAACAAAAACTAAGAGAAGGTAGATTGTTATGGAGGTTATTAGTTAAAAAAACATGTTCTGTGGAGGTTCCTGTAAAAAGCAAGAAGATTTCAGTCAATTATTCTAAATACAAATTTGTCTCAATGTTTACTATACCCTTCTCCTAAATCGATGACAATGTATACCAGCGTCCTCCAGAGAACATCTCTCAGCCAGCATAGCAAGCAGAAGTCAAGAAAGAAATCCACAGTCTGGACGAATAAATTCTTAATTATTTTTAGACATTAAATATAATCAAAACAGGCTCCACATTTTATTTCCCTCGTCTAAAATTGTAAGACATTGTTCAAATATGTAAAGTCTTAAAAACATTTTTCATTTTATGTAGAAATTTATATTTGACTATATCTAGGAATAACAAAGTCAGTGATGTAAAATACTTTATTTTATCCCACTCAAAGTTGCTTAAATTAATTCATATGCCACTTAGGTCAGCATAAATTATCTTGGAACCTATCGATTAACATCTGAAATCTGCTTTCTAAAAGTTTAAAATTTATATATGTTACCGGCAAAGTTTGAAATCTTATACAATTGTATATAATGCCCAAAACTAGCTGGCAATGTATGAAACGATTCATATTTCACACATTTCTTAGGCATTCTATAGAATGCCAAATGAGAAACCGGCAAAGTATGAAATACATCTCTGATTCGTTTTGAATATCAAGTGGCAAGGCACGTGACTTTTAACCCGCACCTCAGGCTTAGAATTTGTCAGTTGCATTTTGCGTTTTGTTTGGGAGTGTCAAAATACGCAATTTTACTTAAATTTGTTCAACAAACAATTAGTTTTTTTTTTTACTGTGCTCCATGAAGGTGATTCGTGCAATATATTGGCAGTTGTAATGAGTGTGACAGAGGATGGTTTTTACCGACTTGGAACTTCTGAAGGAAGTTTAAAACAAGTATATGCGAGATCACAATTCACTTTATGCCCTAAGAACTTGCTTAGAATTGAAGATATTCCTGACCATGAAATTCCTCTCTGGTCAGTTGCAATTGCTCAGTCCAGTGGGTGCGGCCAAGGATTTGTCAAATGTATGTGTAAAACAAAGTGCCAAAATATGAAATGTCTTTGCGTGAAAAATGTAATGAAATGTAATTCAAAATGTCATTCAAGCCTACCATGTTGCAACAAGTAGGTTAATTTTAATTCCTTATTTTTTATATGAAAATTTTGTTTCCCTTAATAAGAAAGACATACACTCACCTAAAGGATTATTAGGAACACCATGCTAATACGTGTTTGACCCCCTTTCGCCTTCAGAACTGCCTTAATTCTACGTGGCATTGATTCAACAAGGTGCTGAAAGCATTCTTTGGAAATGTTTGCCCATATTGATAGGATAGCATCTTGCAGTGGATGGAGATTTGTGGGCTGCACATCCAGGGCACGAAGCTCCCGTTCCACCACATCTCAAAGACGCTCTATTGGGTTGAGATCTGGTGACTGTGGGGGCCATTTTAGTACAGTGAACTCATTGTCATGTTCAAGAAACCAATTTGAAAAGATTCGAGCTTTGTGACATGGTGCATTATCCTGCTGGAAGTAGCCATCAAAGGATGGGTACATGGTGGTCATGAAGGGATGGACATGGTCAGAAACAATGCTCAGGTAGCCCGTGGCATTTAAACAATGCCCAATTGGCACTAAGAGGCCTAAAGTGTGCCAAGAAAACATCCCCCACACCATTACACCATCACCACCAGCCTGCACAGTGGTATCAAGGCATGATGGATCCATGTTCTCATTCTGTTTACGCCAAATTCTGACCTACCATTTGAATGTCTCAACAGAAATCGACCAGGCAACATTTTTCCAGTCTTCAACTGTCCAATTTTGGTGAGCTCGTGCAAATTGTAGCCTCTTTTTCCTATTTGTAGTGGAGATGAGTGGTACCCGGTGGGGTCTTCTGCTGTTGTAGCCCATCCGCCTCAAGGTTGTGCGTGTTGTGGCTTCACAAATGCTTTGCTGCATACCTCGGTTGTAACAAGTGGTTATTTCAGTCAAAATTGCTCTTCTATCAGCTTGAATCAGTCGGCCCATTCTCCTCTGACCTCTAGCATCAACAAGGCATTTTCGCCCACAGGACTGCTGCATACTGGATGTTTTTCCCTTATCACACCATTCTTTGTAAACCCTAGAAATGGTTGTGTGTGAAAATCCCAGTAACTGAGTAGATTGTGAAATACTCAGACCCGCCCGTCTGACACCAACAACCATGCCACGCTCAAAATTGCTTAAATCACCTTTCTTTCCCATTCTGACATTCAGTTTGGAGTTCAGGAGATTCTTGACCAGGACCACACCCCTAAATGCATTGAAGCAACTGCCATGTGATTGGTTGATTAGATAATTGCATTAATGAGAAATGGAACAGGTGTTCCTAATAATCCTTTAGGTGAGTGTAAATTTTGTTTTGTACAACTTTCATTTTTCTTAACATATTTTGAATTTGTTTTTTTACTGGCGCACTCATTATTTTTTTCAGAATAACATTTGTATTTTTGAGGAATGCACGTCATTTATATAATAGTAATATAATATTTTCATACTTTGCCTAAATAGCATTTGTCATTCTATAGAATGCCTAGTAAGTATTATCTACAATGCCTAGGGAAAGTGTGTAATAATTCTCATATTTCATACATTGCATAAAAACGCCGGGCATTATATACAATGCTTAGGTATTCTATAGAATGCCGGCTTTTCATACTTTGCCGGTAATATATACATATATCCCAAGTATTATATATTTCCTCCTTCTTCACTAACTGTGTTGCTAATTAAAGTACCACATACATTTTCATTTTAAGGGTTAAAGGTTTAATAAAAATTGTCTGAAATATTTCATTAAAGCATCAAATTATATTATTTTTAAATTATATATTATTCACCAGGTTTGTGTTCATATAAACACCAGCATTCCGTTCTGTTTCACATTTAAAATATGTAAGTCACCTATACCACAAGATTCTGTAACATAATTAATAACATAATTTATTTTAATTAATTAAGAATCCTCGCTCCATTTCACCTTGGACAAAACTTAAAGGAAAGGGGTGCTCATACAGTATCATCCCTAATCTGGAGTCCTTTTACACTACCTGTTCATATCTTTTTAGAAATAAGAGCTCTTTTAATTTTGAACATACATATTCCCATTTTTATCAGTCATCTCATTCTTTCAAGCAGCAGCACATATGTTGACACAAGCATTCTCAAACACAATTATACTCGTTTTAAATGCACACACAGGAATCCCTTTAAAACACATACACAAAATCTCCTGAACTGTCTTTAACACATTCAGACTCATCCCAATATTATTACTACTGTATTTAAAGCATTGACACACCTTTCATCTCTCAGGTTTCTATGTGCCCTCTCTTAATTCACCACACATTAAGACATCTGTTTACTCACATGCTATATTTAAAAGCAAACAACGCAACAAAGGAAACAAAAAAGAAATACACTCTGAAGGAAAACATGTCCCACTCTCACTTACTTTATAAATCAGGATAAGCAAACTGTAATCAACCTCATGATGCTAGCTGCTGTTAAACATACTTTTCCAATACATAATATATGCCTACACTTCACCTAGGTGCTTTTGTAATGTAGTGATGTTAACCTAAAACCCTACATTGTATACTCAATCCTAAATGTAAAGCTTATATTTACATCTGCTCAGAATCTGCATTCAGTCAATTAATCACCATTTTCCTTGCATACTCCATAACCCCTATTCTATCCTATGCTTACCTATAGGTACTATACTAGCCCTATTCTTGCCTACGCTTCCTATCCTTTCCCCGGCAGTAATCTGTCAGTAATTCTAATGGTATATTTCCCTCACTCTAGCTCATTAAGTCGTTGCACTCATTCGGTCACTTTGCTCACCCTCTCTCTATTAAATAAGCTCTGTGCTAAGCTATTCTTGTCTTGTATCTCTTCATTCACACCACCTGCCTCAATTCAGCCCTCTTTTTTCTAAACTACTAAGACGGAATGAGAGTAGTATCTTACAGGAGTTTCGCCCACCCGTGTCAGACCCCCACCTCTAATCCAGGTCTTCACCTGAAGTCAATTCTCTTACTTGATGTACTTTATGGGCAAGGGGTCAGAGGTGCTTTTAGCACTATTCGGCTTTTTAGTGCACCCCCTCTGACACCTTCTGTCACAAGTTCAGCAACTTCTTATGCAGCCTCACACAGTAGCCAGCACAAGCGCAGTTCACAGGGAAGGTAATCAGGATGCCCCTCTGATACTTTCCCTCAGGATTGGTCCAAGCTCAATAACTCCTTTTGTAGTCCCCTATGCCTTCTACACCTGCAGTCCGCTTGATCCCTGAAACCAGACAACGCCTTGTGCAGCCTCCCGGACCCAACTAGTTTGCCTGATGGCTTAGGCTTAGCATCCCCATGTACAGCCCACCTATACCAGCTAGCTCAAGCACAACCTCGGGAAAGTAACCTTGATCAATAAGAGATATATTCCAGGAATTTTTTGCCTACTCGTCTGGATCCCCACTGTCGTCACAGTGGAGTGTTTAACCGTAGGTCTTTGACTGACCAATTCAGCCCCACCGCCTCATTAGGGTAGGGCGGTATCCATCAGTCCCTAAAGCTCGAGCCTTTTAACGTACACGTGCACACTCTGTCAATCGGGTGATCTCACAGCAAACAGTGTAAATCAGTGCAGCCGGCTTCTCTGCTTTTAATTCTGCGTACCTGTCCTCTCTTCTGTGCTATATTGTTCTTTTTTTTTAGGGAGGCCTTTTTCCACTTCTCCATTGGAAGCAACACAATCATTTTCACAGCAAAAAAAAGTATTGCTTACTCTCTCTCTCTTTAGGTGGCCACCATCTGTGTGTTCCCGGACCCTTGTCCCATCCTTCGGATCAGCATTTGGCCTCTTCTCTAATCACATCGGCTGGCCATCAGATTTATGTTGTGGCAGAAACATGCTGCTCAAAAAGGCATATGAAGTTTCAGGAATATGGCAGAATCAAGATTTATTCAGAGAAGTACTCTCCTCCTTTTGGTTCTTCCCATCTTTATCTAATGTCCAAACCCACCATTACCTAATGTCTTATCACTTGACTGAAACTGCCATCATTATACTTTATGCAGGTGTCTGAAACTAATTAATTGATCAAGAACACATCTTAACAACAACATTTATTTTTATAGCACATTTTCATACAAATGATGTAGCTCATAGTGCTTTACAAGATGAAGAAGAAAAAAATAAATAAATAAAATTTTGGCAATGCTAATTAACAAAAAATTTTAAAGTAAGGTCCTATGACCACGGAGGACAGAAAAAAAACACTCCAGATGGCCGGAGAAACAAAACAAAATCTGCAGGTGTTCCAAGCAGGGCTGTGGAATCGGTAGATAAATTCTTCAAATCCGACTCCTTAGTTTCTGGTACTTCTGACTCCCCAAATCAGACTCCCTCTGTATTTAATATGCTAATGTATTTTCCATATTGATTGAAGGAAGGCAACATACACTTCATTTAACCACAGAACTTCTGGCTAGGAAGCTGACTCTCTACCGTATTAGACAGTTTAACAAAAGACAAAAAAATGAAAACAATAAGGTTTTATTTATTGTTTTTATCAAGCGGCTATAAAGTAGTAGCATGCATAAAAATCAGGAACAGGAACGTTATCAGTTTAAAAAATATAAACCACATTCTTTGGTAGTTTTAAAACACAAAGCTTAACTACTTGAACAAAAAAAAAAAAAACAAAAGCTTGAAAACCTAAAACAGTTTATATATTAAACTTTGAATACAGTTGTAGAGTAGAATAGCTGTTAAATGCAATCCAAAATTAACTCAATGCAGTGTTCTAAGAAACAGAATTGCTTCTGCCAGATCCTCTTTCATAGAAGCTCTTCAATCTGACTTGATTAGTTTTAGAATTTAAAACATTCTTTCAACACTGACATGGGCGGGGATGGCATTTCTGTTACAGTTCTAGCCACATCACTAATATTCTCTGAATCAACAAGGATGGCTTCTTCTACAGTCAGTTTCGATAAGTGATCATACTCCAACTTCTTTTAATTCTTTGAAAAACTCCTGCTGGATTCTCTTTATTTGGACATTTACTGGTCGTTTATCTTTCACGCATAAGTGACGTTGCTTTGCTTTTGAAACTTCCATTTTGTCCAGTTAGGAATCAAAGTCTAATTCTTCATTTGAAGAGGATGATCCTGAGTTACGATTGCTTATAACTTCATCCAGTGGTGGTGTTTCAGGTAGCAGTACAAACTGCTACATCATAGAGTGCCTATTTTTCCATTAGCAGTCTGGTCACTGCTCAACAATATTCGGCTCATTGAATCAACATAAATAGCAGCTAACAAGATTTGATTATCCAGTAAAAGACTCTCTCTCTTCTTCATTGACGATACGATGCCATCAGCTGTTAACCCTCCACTTTTGTTCAGGCAATATATCAAGCTCTTCCATTCCAAGAAAAATTTTCTGAGTGTTAAATCTTCATATAGCAACCTGTTGGTGACAGTAAGAACTTTCCAGTTCTTTTACTTGTGCCCACTGGCTTTCAGTTAATAAAATATTTTCATTGTCCAGTTCTTTAAGAAAGTCTTTTAGTTCAAGCAAATGCTTTACAATCAAAGAAGTGCTTCCCCATAGTGTTGTTTGATCCAAAATGGCTCCTTTTCCTGCACGTCTTTAAAAAATGGCATCTGTTTTAGGGGCCCTGGCTGCAACAGTTACTTGCCTCAATTTGCTAATTAGAGTACAGTAGCTGCATGACAATCTTTCAATCCATCTCTTATTTCAAGTTGCAGAGTATGAACAGCACAATGCATATGTTGAATAGTAGTAAGCTTAGATGCTTTTTTAGCATTGTTATCCAAAATTTCACTATTCTCTTCGGTTTCACTTTCTCCAATACTTGCAGAACTGTCTTCTACTAATGTCTGTTTGTCACTTTCTTCACCTACTTTATTCATTTTCTCAATTGTGCTTAAAATATTAGTATTATTTGTCGCAATACACAAAATCTGTTCCTTTTTAATTTCAAAATCTTCTAGAACAGGTGGTGTGCAAAGTAATGCTAAAGTTCAACCCTGGGTGGGAGCATATGTGGAGAGTGCAGACAGAATCCCTGAACACACATCAGGCCATAGCACACACCTACATCATCACACTTGTTTACACTCAAATTAACTTGTTGGACACATTATATCTAAAATAAAATGAAAACCATTTTTCTAATGTACCATAATCCAGATTACAATATGTGAATGAGGTGGGGGGAGATAATTAAATGCATATACAGAATATCAGAGTTACACTAAAATGAAGCTATGAGAAAGCCATGTTAAAGTAATGGGTTTTTGGCAGTTTTTTTAAAAGTGCTCCACCATATTAGCTTGGCGAATTTCTATCGGTAAACTATTCCAGAATTTAGGTGCATAACAGCAGAGGGCTGCATCACCTTTTTTTTATTTATGCTTTGCTCTTGGAATTATAAGCGGACACACATTTGAATATCTAAGGTTACGATTTAGGGTATAATGTGAAATGCATTCTGAGATATAAGATGGAGCAAGATTATTAAAGGCTTTGTAAACTATAAACAGCATTTTAATGTGAATTCTAAATGACAGGGGTAACCAATTTAATGACATCAAAACTGGAGAGATGTGCTTTGATTTTCTTTTCCTGGTTATGATTATCGCAGCTGCATTCTGCACTAGTTGCAGTCGATTTATGTCTTTTTTGGGTAGTCTTGATAGGAGTGTGTTGCAGTAATCTAGTCGACTAAAAGCAAAAGTATGAACTAATTTATTAGCATCTTGCAAAGTTGCAAGGGGTAAAATATTTGCTGTTTCCTAAGTGAGGCAATGCTGTCCTAGTAATCTGATTAATATGTGATTTAAAATTTAGGTCAGTCAATAATTACCACTAAATCTTTCTTAACTTTCAAGCCTAATGGATCAAGTTTATTTCAAATATCCTCATTATATCCATTTTTGCGAATCACTAAGATTTCCGATTTCTCCTTATTTAGTTTGAGAAAATTACTACTCATCCATTCAGAAACGCACGTAAGACATCGTGTCAGTGAGACAAGCGAGTCGGGGTCATCAGGTGCTATTGATAAATACAGTGTGTCGTCAACATAGCTGTGGTAGCTCATGTTATGCCTTGATAATCTTACCTAATGGAAACATAGATCGAAAAAAGCAGTGGACCTAGGATTGATCCTTGTGGAACACAATATAGAATATAGTGTCTTTAAAGTACAACTTCCACAACTAACAAAGAATTTACCTACCTGTCAAGTAAGACTCAAACCAATTTAAAACATTTCCAGAGAGGCCCACCCACTGATTAAAACGATTTATAAAAATATTGTGTATCAAGTCGAAACCAGGAAGACCCACATATGAGACACTGTACTGTTCAATGAAAGTTACTTGACGTCCAAGCACCTCTCAAGGTTGAAGTTTTAAGCAGCTGTATTTCTAAAACAATGGTGTGCTTAACCCCCTGAAAGTACACAGTGAACTTAACTAAAGTTTTTGAGCTCAATAAATAATAAAATATGCAGACAATGGCTTTTTATGGTTTAACCCTTACTGTACTAGCGTGCATTAGGATAGAATACTTATTTTCATATATGCTTACGACTCTCTCTGAATATATGCAGGTCATCAATTTTAAGAATATTCTTTTCTACAGAAGTCACGTCCATGGTGTTCCCTGGTGGGTTTCCACAGTGTGCTTGTGTTTCTTTCCAAAGACATGAAAGTTTGGGGATTTGGTGACACTAAAATGATGGTAGTATATGTATATGCTTGTATTTACCTTGCAATGAGCTGATTCCCTGTCCAGGGATTGTTTCTGTCTCACGCCTGATGCTTGCTGGAATGGGCACATCCCTGGATTGATGGAGGTAATCATTAAACATCCATTTCAGGAGTATTGTGGCAAGGTGTCCTCTGAATTTAATGGATGTTTCAGGCAATTCACTACACAGCGAAGCCGAATGTTTTGTCACTGTGATGCTATCTCACACTGCCACCTGGTGGAATTTTCCAGATTTACGTAAAGTATGTGTGCAAGTATAAACAGTACAACACATGTGTAGCAGTAGCGTCAGTTGGAGCACGTGTCGTGTCACCTGAAGTATAAACCCAGCCTAACACACAGAGACAGCACACTGCATGCAGCAACAAACGTTTTATGTTGATTTATGTGAGACTTTATTGCTTTATATGCTTTTTATTGGAAAAGTATTCAGCCCTGGGAGAAAATGGAAAAAAATCTGCTCTAAAAGAGTACATTATGCCTGGCATATTTGTTTTTTCTTATTTCAAATTAACTGATTCAATATTGCACTTACCAATGGCTAAATGAAGTCTGTGATGAAAACACTATTCTGGGCCACTTGTTCAGTTGTACTGCCTTGACGATATTAGCCCCATTGTCAATAGTTAGAGCAATCAGTCCTATTGGGTTGAGCTTCCAGCTTGTGAGAATATCTTGCAAGGTGTTGGGGAAAGTAGCTGGTTTGGAGACAGGTACTTTTCAGTTCCAGGTCTTCCATGAAATCTATTGTTGCACTCATGTATGGCTTGCAGGTCCTGCTGGACCACATATTGGTGGTCAGTGCGAAGTGAGACGCTTTGGCAAGCCAGGCAGTGAGACTCTCTCTAACTTCAGTATACATTTTTGTCAGTTCTTTTGCAAATAATTTCAACTAGGTTACTTATATCTTTGGTCAAGGGTTTTTAGCAGCTGTATAAAGCCGTCTTATTTCACAGTTGAGATGGGAACCATGTCTTTAGCAATATAATAAGCCACTGCTTTAGTATTGCCACCCCACTTCTCACTTTTTCTCTCATAAGGCACAGCACAGGTATATGAGTTTTGTAATGCAGTTTGTTTTGGGATAGGAGGCTGCGAAGGCTTCACAGTCTGGGCTGTAACACGCATTTTCACACACTCTTCATACTGCACTTTATGGCGCTGTTGTAAATGTTGGAAAAGATTAGTAGTGCTCAAAGCTTTTGTCGAGACCTGTTTTCGCCATTCTCTACAGAATACATTATTCTGCTTCTCACCTGACACTTTGAAACTGAACTATTTCCAAATAGTTGAGCCATTGTTTTACTATTAGCTCTTCAATAGCTTCCGTCATGTCTTTATTTGTGTCCATTCTGTTGCTGCCTGCCGGACTTACTGAGTGATGTGGTGGGGTTGTGCGAGAGACAAACTGGGAGAAGAGAAATGCGAACTGGTGGTTGTATGAGTATAATTTTAACGCATCATAGACTGTATTGATATAAATGATACTTTCTCATATCTCGTATGAAAATATGTCTGTTTCTTAAAAACCCAATATATCGCCCAGCTTTACAACAGTATGAATCCATGCACCCAACCTGTCTACAGCCCAGGCTATTAGTGGTCGTGTAATTATGTGAGGAGCGTTTTCTTGCCACACTTTGGGCCCATTAATACCAGTCAGTGAACACTTAAATGCTTGACCCATTTTAATATTGCTGTTGATCACGTGAATCCCTTTATGATGATATTTCACCCATCTTCTAATGGCTACTTCCAGCATGATCATGCACCCTGCACCCAAAATAAAAGTTGTCTTAAACCGGTTTCATGAATCCAACAGAACACCTTTGAGGTGCGATTAGGGGTGGGTGGTATGAGCAAACTTCTATATCACGGTATTTTTCTAAATTATTCCGGTTTCACGGTATTCAACGGTATTTTTTTCCCCATGCATGAGTGGATGTTAACCAAATTTTACACTGCAGTTACTGCCGTAGGCTGGCTAAGAATAACCTATTCCACTGTCATGAGCATTGTACATTGTACAAAAAAAGATTTTAATGTTCACACAAGTATTAATACAGGTTTGCATGGCCCCATAAAGTGATAGTTTTCAAGAGGGTGGAACTAATGAAGGAATCACATTGCATGACAGATGCAGTCAAAATATAGAGCCTTTTTTTTTTTTTTTTTTTGAACAAATTTTGCAAACAACTTAAACTAAAATTTTGACATCATATTTTCAACCATCCAGAGAGGCATTTAGACTTAGTAAAATATCCAGAGGTGCTTGTCAAAAGTTGTATTGCACTGAACATGTCTTAGAAAAGGAATAAATAGTAAATATTTTTTGTAAACCAACTACACTTTCTGTTAATGTTAGCAATCTCTGTCCATTGACACGTTAAAGTGACTTTTTAAACAACTTTACCATCATTAAACTGCATAATATTTAAACTAATAAATAATAACAATAAAAGAAATAATAGTGCAAAATCCAGTAATAATAGTATTACTTCAAAACTTCAAGCCCAGGTACCTTACACAGTATTCACCAAAATAAAATAAAACAAGTGCAACTTGGTGATGACATCTTCACCAATTGAGCCATCATTAAGGCAAATTGCATTAATATGGACCTTGCTTCAAGCTAAGCTATATACATAAATAATAAAACTGCAACTTGCATTTATAATGCTTTTTGTGGTATAGTGGGTCCGCTTTTAAATCCAATTCGCTGTGTCCGTCTCCGTGGGTACGACTGATGAATTGATTAGGGCGAGTCGCACCCAATCGTTCTCAATAGCTTCATCGGCTTACTGCGGCATGTGAATAATGCGCTGCTCTAATGGAGATGTATATTTGTGGGCTGGTAGGATAGGGGGAAGCAAAAAAGAAAAGATAGAACACAACGAGGTTAAAGAAGGGAAAAGGCAGTCATGGGAGATGATCCAGGCACCAGGAGGGTGAAGGCAGCATGAGCTGGGGCTCCGTGAGGGAGCGCAGGCTGAGGCGATCTAGGGGTTGGTTCATCCCACTGACTAAGTGTGTAGAGTGGGGCGAACAAAATGTAAGACCTCCCAATGTATCTGAGTGTCTGAGAGAGAGCGAAGGAAGACGGGAGGTGTGCCGATCTCGGATGGTCTGGCTGCGCAGTGTGGCGGCAGCCAAGACAGGAGTTGGCAGAAAGCAGTTCATGCTGCAAAGGCTTCTCCAGCAGCGCCCATAAAGGGTGAGAACTTGGAGACAGAAGGAGTTGTGTTGCGATCAGGCGAGGAGAGAGACTGCATTTTAACCTCTAGTTTAACGCATTTATTTATTATGGATTTTATCCCCATGTTTCACTGGTTTTATGGATTTGCTATTTGTTTGGGTACTATATTTTTCTGAATGCTGCACAATAGACACTTTTGGTTTTACTTTTGACTGTTTTTAACAAAAGCACTTGAGCACTTTCCATCATCCCCTGACTTCAATGAGATTTCTCAGCTCATCTCGGTCATAACTATTGACGTTGTTGGTTCAACAGATTCCCATGTGGGAAGAGGGAGTCTGTAGGGAACTAGCATCGTCCCACTATTACACATTAACCAGGTACATTACACAGTTTTGAAAAAAAAATTAAACAAGTACAACTTGGCCTGCAGTATTATCCAGTAGTATAGAAGCAGTATTCACACATTTGAACATAATGGTCCACATCCGAACTTTTAAAACAGCACAAGCAGTTTGTGACAGAAAGTGACTTCCTACCTTCTACCCACACACACACTCTGCTGATGTTTCATTAACTTGCACTGGGGACCTGTTTGACATTAGTCATGGCTAATGAAGGTGAAAAAGAGGAAAATATACAAAATATACAAGTTGGTGCAATCAATGTCAAGATAAAATTGCAACAGTAAAGGAATTCATAGTTGAAATCACATAGCACGTTTCTGTTTTAGACATATGGATTTGCAGATTTGTCAATGCTTTTCAATGGGATATTTAGACATTTCAAGTCTTTGTATAGGGCGATCTGTTCAATATATCTTAATGAAAAATGTAACTGTCCTGACATTTTCCTGAAGAATAAGTGTGCCACATTTCAGCAAAGTTGGTCCTCTGGGGGTTGAGTTGATTCATACAGACAGACAGACAAAATGAGCTTTGAGCATTATATGTAACTACACCTAAAAATCAGTAAATCATAATTTCTAAGCTGATTTTTCAATGGAAAATGTACTTCTAAGATAATAAGTAAGTTTGAAATATGATTCAAGTTTTAATTGAAATTTTTCTCAAACTTGTGCTGATAAAAGTATATCAAATTATTTTTGTGTATTATCGCAAGTCACATGTTACAAATAAATCCTTTTACTATATGTAAAGGAACAAAAGAGCTCTAAAAACGAAATATTTAGACAATTTTAGAACTGTCTAGCCACGCCTGCTGAATATTTCTGCTCATATGTTTTATGACAACTTCAGGAAATTGATAAGAAACATGAGGAATACTACATTATTCTTTATCTTAGCAGAAAACAAAAACTCACAAACAACTTCAAGATCTATGGACTTCAAAGAACACTAAGTGAGATCCATACCACCAGTTTTGTCTCATAAACAAAAGGATGATTTTGCCTTCATGTGTAGTAGGGATGGGCAAACTATAAAACTTTCAGATCGATAATCATCCCCTTTAGTATCATCTGTATTTTCTTGGGGTTTGAGGCTGAATCACCATTTTAAAAGGAAAAGCCAAGATTTCTTTTCTGCAGTTCCCGGAGTTTTTCAATTTGGCTACTGGTGTCCTTGTTGTCTAATTGCCTTTTTATTCTGAGAAGCTTCAAATACATCTTTTAATATAGAAAACCACAGATATGCAAACAATTTACTAAGAAGTAATCAGCTTTACCTATCTAGTAAAACTTTGCCTTCAATGCAAATGTGCATGGTGTATAGAATGAATTAACTGAATTTTTTTTATTTTGAGTAAGCATAAACGTTTTTATTGCGGGTGAGTCGCTACAATCTCAAATCATCATTTGTGTGTACAACATTTTACGGACTTTACCATATTGCCCAAACCTAATGTGTAGCTCTCACTGGTGAGGTGGGCATATAGGGGAAGCAGCAGACATAGAAATGTACATCAACTTGGATCCCACATGACAAGAAATTGAGGCTTTTGCTAGCTTTCCAGTTCTGTACTTAAGGTCCTTGCAAAGTATATAAAATGGATGAAAATCATACAAATGAGATCTAGCTTCTATTCACTTTAGAGTCAGTACACCTAGAATAAGGTGTGTAAACAGAGTTTTATTTATTTTAAGGCTAAGATTGTTAACTTTTCATTATATTTATCACAATTTAAACATTTAACATGTCGATATGTTGGGCTGATATTTTATCTATACATATGCAATGGTATTGGTTGAATCAGCTCTCTTCCAAGAAAAGTAATTTTTTCGATGTTTCACCATTGCCTTCACCCCTGCCAAAATGTTCATTGCACATCCTACTCCACATGTGCACAATGTGTTTACTCAGCAATTACTGTAGTCTTTGTTTCAAAGGTTAGGCATTTATCCAGTAAATAACTGTGCAAGTTTTGCTTTCAAATGGTTGTACATTTGTCTCTTTATGCCACAGCGATTGCTTGAGAGAGCACTTACACAGTGAGAGCCTGCAGATATGCCTTTGCCCAATATTCTAGCATCTGTTTTCTTATCAAAGTGACATGCAGGTCATTTTTCCATGTGATTTTTGAATCTGCAGCACAGGGATGTGAAATTTTAGTACTCGATAACTGTTAGATACCACATCAAATAGAGTAATTCCTTTAACCAGCTGCTTAATTAAAAGTAACTGCTATTCAAGTGGATAATATTGTGTCTTTTTATGTATTAAAATATAAAATATATAAATACTAATAGTAACAGCAAATTTAAAATAGTGGTATATCAATCAAGTAGTTGCCTAGCTCTCATTTATGTCAGCTGGTATTGGCATTCATAAATATCAAAATTACAATATAAGACTTACATTTAATGTATGATAGACATGTGCATTCTGCCAGTGTAACAACATCATGGGGTGTTTTATATTATTGCAGATAGGCTTTTAGTTTAATCTGATATTTCTTATGTGCACATTCTATTCTTATTATCTGACATTTTCTCCCTGTATCTGAAAAATATTAAAATAAAAACTAAAACATTGTATCAGTACTGTTGAATTTGTGAATTGCAAAATAATTTAGGATATTTTTATTTAAATAAACTCTTTAAAGCTGTTTCTGCAACAACGTGCATTCAAAATCTGGTTTGTCAAACAATCCTTTTGTTCAGCATCATAAGCATTGACAAAATTACTAAAGAGTAATATTTAATGGATGAAAGAAATTGATTCAAATTTAAATGTAAAACTCCTGCTAGTTTAATTGCTCAAATCTATTCCCTTTGTTTGTTCCAACTTCAAGGCATCTTGTGTGAAATCGGACTTGTCTGTTTTGAATTTATCATTTCTTCTCAACTCCTGTAAAGTAGCCTTTGTTCTGTTGTTTTCAAAGCATCTTATGTGGGTGATCAGACTGGGTTATTGCTTAGCATGTGTATGTATCCAGAATTAGGAAGCTGTTTATTTTGATTATACTTATCTGATAGATGTTTTGGAGTTATTTTTATTGGTGCATGCCTTTCCTGTTGCCAAATAGAGGCTGGGTTCCATTTAAAAAACAAGCTACAAATATTCAATAACTATGCTACTTTTATAAAGTGTTCATTTGCCTTGTTGTGCTTGCTGATAATTTACTTCTCCTCTTGTATCACACATCACAAATTATCTTTGAAAGACGACGCTGCAAAGTAACTTCATAACTGTAGTAAACATTGTTAAATAATATCTAGTCAGTGATGTAATCAGAGTCTACTATAAAACAAAAAATCAATAAATAAAAAAACCATAATGCTTAAGAACAGTATTGCCCATGTGTGCACTCCTTGCTTAGCAGCCAGACACACAACAGCATCAATAACCATTGCCAAAACTATCTAATTGACATGACCTTGTGCTAATACATTGTAAAATGTCACACATGCGTAGCAGTAATTCTTTTCTACCAGGTGGACGAAGACGTTTGCTTTCATTGCAAAAGGGGATTGAGAGCTGTATGTAACCTGTGTTGTGAAAGTATTGTGTTCCAAACATCAAGTGTATGGTGTGACTTCAAAATGGAGCACAAGAAACAAAAATCAAAGATGACACAGATTGGAATTTATCAGGAGTGCAGTGGCATAGGAAGCAAAGTACTGTGTTCAAAATGCAATGGTAAAACTCAGGCTACAAAAGGCAGCTATAAACTCTCAGAATGTATCACTAAATACAGAAAACTCTACTGGAGAGTACTTGAAAGAAGCCTTTCTAAGCAGTGCAGAGGTTTTATTTGATGGATTGCTAAAAAAGAAGCAATCATGTCCAGAGTAGATAATTTTCCTGTTTTCGACAAAACTATAGAAGGGCACATTTCTGAAATGGCAAAAAATATTAATTTCCATCAATCAGTTTCACTTTCAGGTGCACTAGTGTTTAGACATGAAGAAAATATTCACCATAGAGTGTGCCTCTGTAAAGACAGGGAGGGAAAGAGATGGGGAAGTTTACAAGTCTATTTGAAAGTCAAATCAGTCACCCAGTAACAAAGTTTCATTGTATTAGTCACCAGGAAAATCTATGTAACAAAATATTGAAATCTGATTTGACCACTATTAAGGACACAGTCATTAGAATTGCTAACTTCCTTATTGTTTACTTATCATTAACCTACTGACATTTTTTTTTTTTTTGCACCTGGAGTAGATGGGCAGAGTTTACAAGTATTTGCCTACCTACTTCCTTGTGAGATGGTTCAGTGGCAGGAATGCTTTCAGTTGGCTTGTTGAGAGCTTTGATGTGATCCACTCATTTTCATCAAGGAACTATCCAGGGCTAGATGATGACTGATGGCTACTAAGTCATGTTTTTGACAGACAGTAAATGGCATCTCAACACACTCAGTCAGCAGTTAAGGTGCAGGCCAAACAGTAATAGCTTTATTAGACATGAATGAAAGGTATTCTTGGTGAAAATAAAATGTTTCTTTTGTGATATAAAATACTTTGTATATAACAACCCAATGTTTTCTTTTTTTTAATTAATCCAGAAAATTTTGAGGAGAAAAACCTAACTTTACTGAGTTCAAAACACCTTCAGGATGGACATATAAATTTACAGAGCTTTGTAAAACATGTGGGAACACTGACTCTAACCAAGCAGCATTTATTGAAACCTGTTGGGATAGATTAATTCTGTTTTTTGTTGTATTTGCATTAATTTCTGCATTTTGATCCACATATATATGTGAAAAGATTTCTTCATACCTTGAAGGCAGTGTTAAGTCCATCTTTGAGCTGACTTGCAGCAGATTATTAAGAAACTTGTGTGAAATTAAGATTAATGGTTGTCTTGGATATATATATATATATATATATATATATATATATATATATATATATATATATATATATATATATATATATATATATATATATATATATATATATATGTGTGTGTGTGTGTCTCACTGGCTGTTTGCACCTTTCCTAATTCCTATTAAGGGTGGAGTGGCTGAACGTGTAAGGCTTGCCAATGGTACATGGGGACGGGGGCACATGGCTCGGAGGGTCAAACACACTGTACGGGGAGGAGCCAACCTTCTGTAAATGTGTGGCGGGTAAAAGGTGAAGGGGGAGAAGAGAGAACCAGACCAAAAGGAGAAGCATACACCATAAAAGAAAAAGGCAAAAGGGAAAGCTATTCAACCCACATGGAGAAAGTCAGGTGAGTGCAGGTTAATGACAAATTCTTTTCCTGTTCTGGTGAACGAAGTGAAGGAATTTGGGGGGAGGACCTGACGGGCCACCATAAGCGACTGTTTAGCAGTATGTTTCCATGAACAGGAGGTATGGTTCAGCTCATCCTTCCCTGCAACAGAGTGTAGATGGTTATCTCTAACCGTGAATACTTGAAGGACTCTGATGGCATTTATTTTTTCTTTTCTCTTTCCTATATTTATGTATTAGTGGCTTATATTGGTTGAGTGTTTTGTATCATGATTTGTGTGGATGGGAATTGCTGCAGCAATATAGTATGTATAAGTTGTTTTGTTAATTGTGTCCAATTTTTTTATTATAATCATTTTTCTAACTCAACTATGCCTTCTCTGGTGTGTTTCTGTACTTGCGTGGTGTAGCAGGGAGGTAGTGTTGGTCGCTCGTGCCCTCGATCATGTCCTTAAAAGGTTTTGTTCTTGCTTTCTGCTGTTGCTCTAGGACTACAACGCATATTATAATTGTGCCGGCTCAGAGGGCGGTACAAACATACTACAGGACATATATAGCACAGCTAAGCCATGAATGACGGACACAGGCATCCCACTGAAGCTTTAAGTCCGATTTACTTTTCAGTGCATAGTAACAATAAATATGAACGTTTTTTGTTTCTGCACAGTTAATATAACATTAAGACAAGTTTAACTTGCCTTTAAAAGTACAACTGTGAGTGCAAAAACTGAAAATAAACTATATGCTATTATCAATTGACACAATGGTTGTCTAATACAGTGGAACCTCGGTTTACAAGTAACTTGGTTTACGAGTGTTTTGCAAGACAAGCAAAATTTTTTAATAAATGTTGACTTGATAAACGAGCGATATCTTGCAATACGAGCAGCATGGATACACTTTTTCTGCTGAGCGTCATGTGATCACAACTGAGCTGATGGTCCTTCTCTCTCACGCGCACGCGTCTCTCTCTCTCTCTCTCTCTCCTTTCTTGCTCGCGTGCAGCGCGTCTCTCTCTCTCTTCTCTTGAGAGCAATTGTCTCCTATTCTCCGTCTGAGTCTGTGTGCCTCACTCATATAGTCAACATCCGTACGAGTGTATACTGTTTACTACAGCATTGTGACTATGTGTGTGTGTGCGCTGTGAAGTGCGAGTCCCCATCTTGCGCCCCAAAACACGAAGCTGGTAGTTTTATTTCCAAAAAAGTAACAGAAATCCTTTGGTCTTGAAAGAGCCTGCACATGTTGCACTGGTTTTTGAATGAATCTTACACTTTTTATGCGAAGTAAAAGCTTTCCAAAAATACCTTGTTAGCTGTGAATTTATTTGGACACATCAAATTAATGATTATTTATCTGTGTGCATCAAGAAATGCCTCGTCTGCTTTGTAAGGATGTGTAGCATATATGTTTACTTTTACACAGAGGTCCAAAGTTTTTTTTATATTAAGTTGATTATGCCTCTTAAAAATTAAAATTATAAATATTAATATATTTATTTTTATTAAACAAATATTTTGAATGTAAATCTTTGTTTTAGCCTTAATTGCAGAAATGTTTTCTTCCACAGTAACCTTGCATTGTACACACAATGAAGGTTGTTTTGCTCAATTGTCATTCTTGTTCTTTTTTGCAAACTCACTTACTGCTGTTTATGCTAATAATAAATAATAGGTACATAATGTACCACCCCAACTTCAATCTTCCCTCTTCAACCAGACAAACCAAATTGCAGCAATAAACAATCTTGCCAGCCAGTATTCTCTTTTTGTTCTTTATATGTAAAATGTATGCAGAGGAATATTTCTCCCCTATAAATATGGTTTGTATGTTTTCTGAATAGGTCTCACAGATAGTATAGAGAGATACATCTCTCAATATAGACATTTTTATTAACAATAATACAATTAAATGTTTATCTTTAAGTATAGTATACATAGCTTGCAACATTTGCAGATTATTGAGAAAAATTGATTTTGTTCAGAATTAAATTACAACCACTACGGGCATCCTGTCAGAGATGGATGAAAATGTTCATAATCTGATTAATTCTTTCCAAAGTTACATAAATGTGACATGGCCTAAAACAAATATTAAACATAAATCAATTAAAGTCGCTCTTTTTTGAAAATTATTATGTTAGTTTTAAGAGTTTAACAGTCAGTTTCATTAAAGTCCACTTGGTGGCACACTACACTTAGGATAACATCAATATGGAGAAAATTGCTGGAATGTAAAAAATAAATTTTAAGTAATTAATCTACTTAGATCAATTTAATTTCCTCAACTTGGGGAAATATACCTTTTGTGTTTTCCAACACTATACTGGAGTAACATCACTGTCCACCTCAGGTATCATTACGTGGATTATTTTCAATGGCAGTGTGCAGAGACCTGTGTTTTGTTTTGTTTTTTTTGCGCTCCCTTGTTTCATTACCTGCTCCAACTTCTGCAGCCATTGAAATGGGATGGAGTGGGTTAAGGAGGCGGGGATCTGTGCAAGTGTTTTAAATAATGAAAGAAAAAAAATGCACTTTGGAATCGAGGATCCCCAACCAAGATGGCTTGTGAAATAAAACGCATCCAATAGACATATGCTTCTTATGGAAATTAAATATAATCCGTCCAAATGCATTACGCAATTTGTTTGACTGGATTAATAGTTCGTCTGAGCAGAATTTCTTTTTTGCTCTGCACTAGATCAGTTTCACTTAAATTGCATTTTATAGAGGAACAAAGATTACTCACCAATGGGAAATATGAAGCCTATGTCCAAAACAAGGAATCCTCTTCCAGTTGTTAATACATAGTAAACTGACAACTTTAGTCCCACTGTCTGTTGTCATGCAAACCATGCTGTCTTCTCGCAGCAACTGTAATGCTAACGCATCTTTCAGACATTGCACAGTGAAGTTGCCTGTTTGGTCATCTGTGAGGTAGGATGTTTGCAAACAGTAGCTTTGCAGTTGCTAGGTTTTGTTAATGAAGTGCACTGTCAAGGAGAGGCATGGTTCGGCTTCACTGTAAATCTGTTGTTGGGGCAAAATGTGCAACCTTCTGCAGTTTGTGTCAGAGTTTGGCAACATGAATCATACTATTTAGGCAGAGCTGTTTGACTGAAATGTTTTTGGCCGGGCAGTGTGTATCTTGGGTCTAAAGTATTCAAAAGTTGTTTGAAAACATCCCTGTCAAGCACTTGATTTGGCACCATATCTTTTGGGATGTAATTGATGACAGTGTTTATGTCATGGGATCTATTGCCTTTCTTGATGTATGGCACTTTTTTGCAGAACAAATGTGCTAAAGTTTGCATATTCTTTGCTGTGATTAGTTCAGAGATGGTGAAGCAAGTTAGTTGTTGATCTGTCTTTAAAGGTGCATCTGATTTCTGACATAGTTTGCAGATTGCCATCTTTTCAGCAACCTTGGTCTTTTTAAAGCCAAACCACATCCACGTGAGTGAGAATAAACCATATCTTGTAGTTAAATGTAACAACGTGGATTGCAAAGCTAATTTATCCCCTGGCACTGTTTGCTCACTCATTTTTAGGCAGCTACACTAGCTTAAATTGTGGGGTACTGACTGTGCACACCTATGCACTTGCTTTCTGCATACGCAGTAGGCTATCTTGTTAAGTTACTTTAGAGACAGGTTACACGAGGCAGTGAATGCCTGGACTCTCAGTGTGTGTTTGGTGATTTTTCGCAAATAGCAAAACGACAATTCAGATATTATTGTAGACAGTAAACATCGCACACTTCTACCAGTTACCAGTCAAAGGAATCTTATTTACAAGCAGCATTATTAAAAAAATAAAATACCTTTAAATGCTTGAAGAATTCTATAGATTAAAAATGTAAGATATTCCACTAAGTAGGGAGGGGGCAGCATCACAATGAAGTCAGCGACTGTATTGTGCTTTAGACAATGAACATCAGTAGTGTTAAAGAAGCAATGAAAAGAAAAGGAAACATTTTGAAAATAACATAACCTGATTGTCAATGTAATTGTTTTGTCACTGTTGTGAGTGATGAGTGTTGTTATCATATATATATATATATATATATATATATATATATATATACACATATATATATATATATATATATATACACATATATATATATATATATATATATATACACATATATACACACACATATATACACACACACACACATATATAAACATATATATACATACATATATACACACACAGCTATTTCGTATCAGTGCACACACTGCTGTTTGTTAAAACGGTTGACTCCGCTTCGTGCAATAACAAATCAAATCATTCAGTTGTCTTTGCTTATATGTCATTTTAGAGCTGGACGCCTGGCATCTTTTTGGCCACAAGTTCGTTTCTGTTTGGTGTGAGGTTCTGTGTTGTGGAGATTCTCAGGATGGATTGCAGGTGCTCATCAGTGAGGCGACTCCTGTGTGCTGTTTTGTTAGGCTTTATCACTGAGAAGAGCTTCTCACACAGATATGTGCTACCAAACATGCACAAGGTTCGAGCCGCATGTAGACGGACTTTTTTTGTTCTTCAAAGTCACCAAAGCGCCGTGCAAACTCAGTGCGTAATAACTCTAGCTTCCAATAACTTGCAGCATCATAAGGTAGACTTGATTAACGCGGTAAGTGTTAGGCAAGGCAGCTGAAGCGCTGCATTATGGGATCTGTAGTTTATTGTGTTACCAGCGCTTCATATACCCGGGCCATTAATAACAATAATAAAGTATATAAAATGATCTCGCGGGCCGGATATAATTACGCCGGGCGGATGTGGCCTGCGGCCCTTGAGTTTGACACATATGGACTAAATAGAACTTGAAAAGATATATTTTTTCAAATGTGATCACGCAATTCAGATAGAGTTGACGCCAAGACTACAGCCTGCATGCCTCAATGAGTCATCCTCCCTCAGCTCTTACTTTTTACCGTTCATCTAATGAATACACTGAGTATGGCTTTACCAAAACAATCATTGATGGCTAATAAAGTATCCATTATTCGAGTGTGTAGAAGCGGGATATATATATATACATATATATATACCAGCGTATACGCAGCGAGCAGTAGTGTGTTAAAAAAGGTAGAAAAGAAAAGGGAACATTTTAAAAATAACGTAACATGACTGTCAATATACAGTATTTGTTTTGTGAGTGTTACTGAGTGTTGCTGTCATCAAGGATTTGATTATCATTATTTCTTTCAATCAGGTTCGTATTTGTAGGATGTGTTGTGTTCAAGTTACATTCCGTGTTTGTCAATCGCTGTAAAGATGACAGGTTTCATTCATCGATTCGCTTCTTACTGCATCAATAAACAGCTCGTCTTCTTCTTTATCTGAGACGTGACACACTGCATGCACGGGTTTTTTACACTGTCTTCCTTTAGCGGGACATTGACTTTTTCCACCGTGTGCTTTGTTTCCACAGTAGCTGCATTTATGAATATGCTTATCAGACGCTTCATATTTTTGCTGCCTTTTCAATTGTGTAGTCGGTTTTGTTCAGCCCTCTTTGGAACTGTTGCTTTTTATCTGTGCACTCGCCAGTTTCACGTGAGCCACTCGGTGTACTTGCATCGGAAGGTTCCCAGCTGTGCTGGTGCCACCTCGTGCTATGTCCATAGCTTTATTTAATGTTACCTTAGTCCTGGCACTTAAAACTTTCTCTCACAGTTTCGCTGAGTTTGTGTCAAACACCACCTTGACCATCTCATCTTCCTCTCCATAAGCACAGTCCTTCACCCGTGAATATTTACCTGTGGCAGTTTGCTATTGATTCCAGCTGACGGACGGCCTTATATGGGCAGGCACTAAATTACAAACGCCAGCGGCAGCCTGTCTATGAACTTAATTTAAAGCGTAGGTTTACATCGCGTGCTTTGTTTCAGTAGCAGAACTCATGAATATGGTTGTATATGTCACTCGCTCGCTTCTTATTGTTTCGCTGCCTTCTCAATTATTTAATGCATGTTTTCTTGAGCGCTTTTTTGAGGTCTTCCTGGTTTTCTATGTACTGCGTGATTACGTGGGAGGCGGATGATGTCACACGAAACTCCCCACGGCGTTGAAGCTCATCTCCATTACAGTAAATGGAGAAAAACTGCTTCCAGTTATGACCATTACGCGTAGAATTTCGATATAAAACCTGCCCAACTTTTGTAAGGAAGCTGTTAGGAATGAACCTTTCAAATTTCAGCCTTCCACCCACACGGGAAGTTGGAGAATTAGTGATGAGTCAGTGAGTGAGTGAGTGAGTGAGGGCTTTGCCTTTTATTAGTATAGATAATAATTAACTAATAAAAATAGTGCATATTGAATTTTCCCCATCCTGTCCCAACCCGCTACTTTTTCTTGCCACCTGGCTGAAACAAATTTCTGGGCAGAACACTGATGTATGTATGTATCTATATAAATAAAAATGTAAATGTTCGTTTTGTTCAAAACCTTAAATCTCCGAAAGTTCTTCACCGATTGCTTTAAAATTATTACACAACGTTGCATTCGAATATGCGCGTGTTTTTATATACCTACTATTATATAGATGTCACACCTGTGACAGGTAAAAACATGCTTTTTTGAAAAACAGCGCCATCTCTTGGACGTAAAAGCAACACACGCTATGCTAAATATTTTACGCTTGAGGTTCTTGAACGATCATTGCAAGATTTGCGTGGAAACATCACACCATTTGGGAACGCAATAATATTGCTTGCAGGAGATTTCAGGCAAACATTACCTGAAATTCCTCGATCGACACCAGCGGATGAAATGAATGCTTGCCTGAAATACTCTACTTTGTATTACGCGTAAAGACGTTAAAATTAACTACAAATATGCGTGTCCAGATGCAAAACGATCGATCAGCTGAGATATTCTCACATCAATTGCTGGAAATTGGGAATGGAAAGTTGCCGGTTGATCTGACCTCAGGGCGAATTTCATTGCCTCATAACTTCTGTAATTTAGTGACGTCAAAAGAAAAATTGGTTGAAAAAGTATTTCTCAATATTCAAACCAATTATAAGAATCACGATTGGCATGTTATTCAGTCTAACATTCAAACCGAGGCACTCGCATACAAGTCCGTCAACACTGTTGTGGAAGCAGATGAAGCGGTTAATTATCCAGCAGAATTTTTGAATTCACTCGAACTGCCAGGGATGCCACCGCACGTCCTGCAATTGAAAATCGGCGTCCAAATTATCATGTTGCGAAATATCAACCAGCCAAAGCTTTGCAACGGCACGTGGCTTGCAGTTAAATAATTAATGAGCAACATCGTAGAAGCAACAATCTTGACAGGACCTTTCAAAGGTGAAGATGTCCTCATTCCTTGCATTTCTATGATTCCAACGGATATGCCATTTCAATTTAAGAGATTGCAATTCCTAATTCGATTGGCGTTTGCAATCACCATAAACAAAGCTCAGGGAAAATCTTTAGAATTGTGTGGTTTAGTTCTAGACATGGATTTCTTCTCACATGGACAATTATGTTGCATGTTCTAGAGTCGGCAAACCAGACAATCTTTATAGCTACACAGACAATGGACCAACAAAAAATATTGTATACCCACAAGCATTGTGAAATTAAACATATTAGAAACATGCGCTTTCTCTTTTCTTTCTTTTCCATTTAACCAGACTGAGCCACAGCATTACTAGTTTATTATTAAAGAAAGTCTTGAAGGGAGAAACTAGGGAGACGAGACGTGTTCTTCACTTAAGACCCACAAGCTGAAAAATCACTGGCAGCAAAACACTCAGTCGTGTTTTAGCAGACACAGATCCAGGGCATATAAAGCGTATAAGGACAACACTTTATTGATGAAATGTCGACGACTAAGCGAAGAAGAAAGAGCAGCGCGGAGAAAAGAGACCCAAAAGCATTGGAGAGAAAGAAATGCGAAAAAGAATAATCTGTGCAAATTCAGAAAATAAGGAAAGTAATAATCAGCCCAGAACAAGTGGAATTGAAAAAAAAAAAAAAGCAGGTCCAATCGGGCTCAGACATAAAAGACAGAGTAAAAGACAACGTAGAACTTCCTAAACGTGTTCAAAAACATTGGTGCTATACAAATGCAGAGGAAGTTAAAGAATGTGAAAGCAGGAAAATTTGACAGTGTCGAAAAAAAGATAGTAAAGATCGCAGCAGCGCAAACAAATGGAAATTATTTCTCGAAAAAAGGGAAAATAATCACCAAGGAACAGGTGTGATTGACAAAAAAGCAGGACAAAGTGAGATCAGAAATAAAAAAACAAAGAGTAGAAAACAAAGTAAAACGTCATAAAGAGGTTGTATAACAAGGGGCCAAACACATGCAGAGCAGGTTAGAGATAGTGAAAACAGTGGAATTCAAAAGACTAAAATAAAAATGTAGGCGCAATAGACATGCAGAGCAAAATACAGAATTTGAAAGCAGAAAAAAAACAAAAGTGTCAAAAAAAAGAAAGTAAAGATCGCATTAGCGCAAACAAAGAGAAATTATTACTCGGAGAAATAACAGAAAGGCGAATACAGATCGAATATATGGACATAAATGAAATATTGTAAGGCTTTGAAGTTTAAGTCAGAGACTTGTAGAATGTCTAATTCATGTTGCCATCAGGGAAATGTAGTGTTTATGCACAATGAGGAAGCGTATCCAAGAGAAATAAAATATTTGATGTTTGGGGAAAGTGAAATCCACAAACACTACAGGCAAAATATCTGAGTCTACAATAGTCTTTTCGCATTCACATCATTCAGTGCTCAAAACGTAGATTTACACAAGAATGGACCATATGCTATGTGAATCTGTGGTCCAGCAACAATTAAAGCAATGACAAGTTTAATTTCTAAGAAACCACATTTCGGTCATGTGTATATATATATATGATCACGGAGAATCAATGCAACATGGAATTGAAAGAGTTAAACGATTCAACATATTAGAAATTATACAGCCAATAATGGATACAAATTCATAAGTCCAGAAGTATCGCACTGTACAGGAAATTTATCTGCAAAACACAAAGAAGTTTTCTTGTATTTCTATATGAATCAAAAAAACCACGCATGCATATATGATAAACCAACATGTGACAATATATCAGCGATAATAGTTTCGAAAGATGGAAGTATCAACAACAGAGTAGATATTAATATTTATCCAAAAGAAAACGTGAATCGACATTTTTGTCTAATAAATCACCACATTCCGATCAAATACTCTTTCCTTTGCTTTTCCCAGATGGAGAAATAGGATGGTCATACAATATGAAACACACAAATTCAGAAAAACGAATAACACCAACACAATTTTTCTTGGTACAATTAGTGATACGTTCCAATGTGTTTAACACACTTCTGTCATCTCAACGTCTAACGCAAAATTACATTATTAATGAGTATCTAAAAGTCAAAGCTAATCGTCTCTTCTTTATTATCCCTTGTAGACGATTGTCGTGAATTTGCATCAAACCGCTTGCAGGCTGAATGCAGCCAAGGTTGCACATGTATCCTGCTAATGCCGATTGCTGCGTATTTGACATGTTCCAAGGATTGTATTGAAAGCGCCTTTCATCCCATCTAGTGGTCGTAGTGGAAACTACAACCGCCTGATGGAAGCGAAGTGTTGCCATTTTCGTGCGTGTGGATTTTGGGTGCTTACTTAGAGAAATTCTCCACATTTGAGGTAAATTGCGCTAAGATAAAAATACATATAAGCTTATTGTTTTCTTCTATTGCTGATATTTCAGAATAACCAACTTGTGGCGAAAATTCCGTAAGTTATACGCCGTTTTCGCTATGTCGCTTTTTCGCTACATTCAGCAATAACGGCTGCATATGAATAATATTGTATTTAGGTGCAATATCGTAGAAATTCAAATTCATGTGCATAGATTTCAAATACTTGGCATTTTGATCCTAGTTAATTTCTAGAATTAATGTAAAAATAGCATACTGAGATATAAATGCGACTTCTGCTCTTTATTTTGAGGCAGAACTAAATCAACTTTCTACAGGAAGCGAGCTGGTTGACTTCAAATCAGGGTTCCACCAGTTGAAAGTGATGACAGCTGTCTCAGTGACAGTGGGGATAGCGATGAAGACTACATACCTACACCTTTATCAGAAGGTGATGTTTCTGAAGATGAAGGCAGCAGTAATGAGAGTACTGACTATGAAAGCAGCAGGGATGAAGACTCTGACAGCAATCATGATGTACCCGCTAGCACCAGTGCTAGTGGTGCAAGAAGGTGACCAGCTGCTACTGCAAGGAGAACACAGCAAAAGGTAGTGTGGAAGACAGTGCAACAACAGAACTCTGCAAAAGACATTCCAATTGGGCAAGCTGCTCTTCCTGATGCTGATGAAATCAGACTGCCCATTCAATACATCAGAGACTTTTTGATGCTGATCTTTTGGAAAGTATTGCAGAACAAAGTAATCTGTATTGCATGCAAAAAAATCCAAATAATGTCCTCAAATTGGATCAAAGTGAATTGGATCAAATGTTCAAATTGCAATGTTCACCTGTGCCTCAACAAGAACTACTTTCGAGAATTCCATGAGTAAGACTTTTTCTCCTCATGTGACTTGCTGTTAATTTCATGACATTCTACTGATTTTTGGAAAGTTTTTGTAATTTGGATTGTTGACTGGAGGAACTGATCAATAACAGCATCAATAAAATAATCTACATACCTGACAGTGAAAAATTTGTTTAATTACTGTTATACCCAATTATGCCTAATGTCGCTAATTTGCATCATACCTACATTTATATCTAATATATGTGATATATTCAAATTAACAATCTCCACTTAATTTAGCATCTATTTGACTGTAAAAACACAAATAATTTTTTTTATATAATTGTAAATAAATTCAGGCAGTAAGGGGATTATATCGAATCAAGCAAAACTTAGAACGGAACATATGCAAGGTCTGATTGATCACGTTCAAAATTCAAATATCAATAGTTCAGCCAAATTCAAAACAGGTATAGCAGTAATATTACCATCATCATATCAAGGTAGTCCAAGAGCATTTCAACAATTATATCATGATGCAATGGCAATATCCAGAACTATCGATCACCCAGAATTATTTATTACATAATGTGCAATCCACAATGGCCAGAAATCCTGAAAACAATGCCACTGGCTACATCGGCTCAGGATATTCTGACTTTTGTAAGTAGATTGTTTGTTTTATCAGAAAGTCTTAATTTTATTTAAAGACCTCGAAACGATGTTCTGTCAAATCCGAGCATATATTTACACAATCGAATTTCAAAAATGGGGTTTACGTCACATGCATTTATTGGTTACTTTGCAAAAAAAATTAACTGCTGATGATGTAGATCATTTTGTCTGTGCTGAAATTCCAAACAGAGAAACCTATCCTGAATTTATGGTACAAAGTCATTAAACACATGTATCACGGACTTCATTTATAAGATCCCGCATATTGGGACTCGAAAGAAAGGAAGTGTTTAAAAAAATTTCCAAAAGCTTTTGTTCAAAGAACAGATATGGCTTTCCAGATTATCGCTGAAGAGCTAATCATCACGAACAACACACTTATCATGGAAAGAAAGATGGAAAAATTGTGATGATTGATAATTCAGTGATTGTACCATGTAAGCCGAATTTGGTAAAAAGATTTCATTGTCATATTAATGTCAAGTATTGTAAATCAGTGATGAGTATTAAGTACATTCATTTAGGGCACGATAGAGTACACATAACTTTATCAAAAGAACATGCACATGACGAATTTCAAGCGGGTGGCATTTAATGGAATTACCAATGCATGGTCGAAGTCATTCTGTAGAATTACTACTGATTCATTTACCAGGACAGAATATGATTCAACTTAAAGAAGGTGACGAAGCAGATGCTTTACAAGTAGCAAAAATTAAAAATATAAAATTATTGGCTTATTTTGAACTTAATAAAAAAGATGTAAATACAAAAGCATATATGTATCCGCAAATTCCTCAACATTACATGTGGTAAATACAAAAAGGAATGTGGCACCCAAGAAAAATTAATTGCAAAAGTGTTGCTTGATTAAATATTGTATCACCAAAAGATAGCGAACAGTTTCATTTAAAATTGTTGTTACGTGAATCAAAAGGAGCAATGTCATATAAAGATGTTCTAACTATAGATGGAACTATGTACGGTACCTTTCAAGAAGCAGCTCGATCAGCTGGATTATGTAAATCGGACGACTGTATGTTTGAAATGATGTCTGATGCCACATCTGTAAAGATGCCTGACAAATTAAGACACTTTGTTTACTTAATTATGACAGGTGAAGTGGATGCTTTATAATTATGGGAAGTGTTCAAAGGACCATTAGCAGAAAAGTCAAATGAACAAACGACTCTTTCAATCATCAAAGAATTGTTAGAAGCAGAAGATTTAACAGTGCAGCAATTTGGACTTCCACAAGAAATTAACGAATTGGAGGTAAAGAAAGAGATAACCACAGATGAAGATGTACTAGTGGAAGATCATAGAAAATTATATCAGGAAATTACTCACAATTAATGGATGATCAAAGATCCATTTTTGACATAATTCAAAAAAGTGTCCTTGAAGAAATTAAACAGCGATTATTATTCATAGATGGACCAGGTGGAACAGGAAAAACATTTTTGTATAAATGTCTAGTCCATTATTGCAAACAGCTTTGTAAAAACATTACATCGATAGCATGGACAGGTATAGCAGCAATTCTTCCATATGGTAAAATAGCTCACAAAGCATTTAACCTACCTTTAAATATCACGGATGGAAATGTTACATTGAACTGGAAAAAGAAGATAAAACAAGAAATGCAACATAATGAAATATTTGTTTGGGACTAAGTCTCAATGATCCCACAAACAGTCTTAAATGTAATTGACAAAACGTTTAGGGACGTTTTTGGATCTGAAAAACCATTTGCAGGAAAAACCTTTATACTGGGAGGCGACTTTAGACAAGTTCTATCAGTATTCAAGGAAGGAGGGAGAAAGCAGATTTACGATGCATGCCTAAAGAGTGGACCTTTATGGTCTTTGTTCCAAGAGTTAAAATAAAAAAAAAAAATATGCTAGCAAATAAAAATTCGGATGATTTTGCAAACCGACTACTAGATATTGGTAACTTTAAAATTCAAAATCTCCAAATAAGACTTATTGTGTAAAGGTCTTATTGAAGAATTTTATCCCTTAGGATTATCAACAGACTAAATGAGTACACAACTAATCCTAGCAGCGAGAAACGATGAAGTCAAACGAATTAACACAAAAATTGTCGATCAGTTACATGGAAAATTGATTAAATGTGTATCAATAGACTATGCTGAAGCAGTTGGTGGTGATGGTGCAAAAGATGAAAACATCAACCTGCAATATCCCATAGAATATCTACAAGCGTTAACACCATTCGGTCTTCCACCAGCTGAATTACTGTTAAAAGAAGGATGTATCGTAATGTTATTGCATAATTTATGCATGAGTGGTGGGCTATGCAATGGGACAAGATTAGTTTTATTAAATATTGGTCGAGCAATTCTATCATGTAAAATTTTAACAGGCGACAACAAAGGTAATGTGTATATATTCCACGAATAACATTAGACACCAAAGTAGTCCTTGATATCCATAACCATCCAACCATCCTTCTGCTGATACCAGCATAGGTGAGACTTCCCCACCCACAATTACAGCAGCCCATGTGAGCAGAGAGCTGAGAAGACTTCGTGCCAGCAAAGCAGCGGGTCCAGATGGTGTTTCGCCACGACTGCTGAAGGCCTGTGCGTTGGAACTGGGGAGTCCTCTACAGCGCATCTTCAACCTGAGCCAGGAAAAGGGGAGAGTCCCAAGGCTTTGGAAAACATCTTGTATCACCCCTGTCCCAAAGGTATCACGTCCCTAGTGAGCTGAATGACTTCCGGCCTGTTGCTCTGACGTCACATCTGATGAAGACCATGGAGCAGCTGCTGCTTCACCACCTGAGGCCACAGGTCCGCCATGCCCTCGGCCCTCTGCAGTTCGCATACCAGGAGAAGGTGGGAGCGGAGGATGCCATCATCTATATGCTACACCGATCCCTCTCCCACTTGGACAGAGGCAGTGGTGCTGTAAGAATTATGTTTTTGGACATCTCTAGTGCCTTCAACACCATCCAACCTCTGCTCCTTAGAGACAAGCTGACTGAGCTGGGAGTAGACTCACACCTGGTGGCATGGATCGTGGACTATTTTACAGACAGACCTCAATATGTGTGTCTTGGGAACTGTAGGTCTGACATTGTGTTCAGCAATACAGGGGCGCCACAGGGGACTGTTTTCTCTCCGGTCCTGTTCAATCTATATACATCAGACTTCCAATATGACTCGGAGTCCTGTCACATGCAAATGTTTGCTGATGACATTGCTATTGTGGGCTGCATCAGGAGTGGGCAGGAGGAGGAGTACAGGAAGCTAATCAAAGACTTTGTTAAATGGTGCGACTCAAAACACTTACATCTTAACACCAGCAAAACCAAGGAGCTGGTGGTGGATTTTAGGAGGCCCAGGCCTCTCATGGACCCTGTGATCATCAGAGGTGACTGTGTGCAGATGGTGCAGACCTATAAATATCTGGGAGTGCAGCTGGATGACAAATTGGACTGGACTGCCAATACTGATGCTCTGTGTAAGAAAGGTCAGAGCCGACTATACTTTCTGAGAAGGTTGGCATCCTTCAACATCTACAATAAGATGCTGCAGATGTTGTACCAGATGGTTGTGGCGAGTGCCCTCTTCTACGCAGTGGTGAGCTGTGGAGGCAGCATAAAGATGAAAGACGCCTCACGCCTGGACAAACTTGTTAAGAAGGCAGGCTCTATTGTAGGAGTAAAGTTGGACAGTTTAACATCTGTGGCAGAGCGACGGGCACTAAGCAAACTCCTGTCAATCATGAATAATCCACTGCATCCACTGAACAGTGTCATTTCCAGGCAGAGGAGTAGCTTCAGTGACAGACCTTTGTCACTGTCTTGCTCCACTAACAGACTGAGGAGATCGTTCCTCCCCCACACTATGCGACTCTTCAATTCCACCCGGGGGAATAAATGCTAAAATTACTCAGTTATTGTCTGCTTTTTTATTTTTATTTATTTCATTTTTATTACTATTTAATTTAATATTGTTTCTTTGTATCAGTATACTGCTGCTGGATTATGTGAATTTCCCCTTGGGATTATGTATGTATGTATGAAGGTATGAATGTATGAATGAATGAATAAATGATATTAAAATGTTTACAATTTCCCGTTAGAATAGCTTTTGCTATGACAATCAAACAAATCAAAGGACAGACATTCCAAAAAGTTGGTTTATTTAAAAGATAAAAAGAAACAATATTCACTCATAGGCAGTTATATGTTGCGTTGTCACGATGCAAGTCCAAAAATGGAATCTAAATTCATAGCGATCTTGAAGAAAACGTAATTCCAAATATTGTGCTTACCAAAGTTCAAAAATAAAAGTGAAAATAATGAAATAGCAACAATTCCGAGGAAATAAAAAAAAATCTTAAAATTGTATATCCGGAAAACCAAACACAGGGATTGGCGAGCGAAGACCCCTAGTGTCTATATATATATATATATGTATATATATATATATATATATATATATATATGTATGTATGTATGTGTGTATATGTATGTATGTATGTGTGTGTGTGTGTGTGTGTGTGTGTGTGTGTGTGTGTGTGTGTGTGTGTGTGTATATATATATATATATATATATATATATATATATATATATATATACATATATAGCCAACAAAAGTATGCATTATCCTGAAAATGTGTGTGTGTATATATATATATATATATATATATATATATATATATATATATATATATATATATACACACACACGTTCTGAATGTGTGTAAATTTTGTGATACTTAAAGGTCTTAGGAATGAAAAAACATCTTGGAAGCTTGTTATACAGTATGTAATAAGAAAGCACGCTCACTTCTGTAAAGAACTTGAATTTGAAAAGATCTGTAATGTAAAGTATTTTTTGAAATTAAGAATCTTAATTTTTTTCAGGGCCCTTCAGTTACCTGGATGATGTTCAATTTAAAATCAGCGACAAGTTTAAAACTCCTCCTAAAGTTGGTTTGCCAATGGGATTCAAACTGCAGGACTACCACATTCTTTTGGCTGAATGCGAGGTAAGTTCAAGGTAATACTTGGAACATTACATGAAAAAAATGCTTACTTACAGTATATATGACAAATATTTTTTTTCACTTTGTTTTTAGAATATACTAGTTTTTACTTAAATTTAATGTATAGTTTGAAATTTGTTTGCCTTACAACTGGTTAGTCTGTGTAATAAAGAAGAAAAAACTTTTGTTATCTGCATATTTTAATCTGTATCAACAAACTTTTCATTTTCTAATCAAAGCTTTTTGTGCTGTTATATATCATAGTCAGAAGTATTTTGATTTACTTGCCTACATTTATTAGGGGCAAATTTTATAAACAAAAGGGCAATTTGCAAAATATACAAACATTTAGTACCTTATCATAATAGTTAAAGTGTTTTGTTTATTCTAATCAATAGTAAAAAAAAAATACCCCACCGTAAACAAAAAATTGGTAAAAAAAATATATATATATATATACAGTAATCCCTCCTCGATCGCGGGTTGCGTTCCAGAACCCCCCGCGATAGATGAAAATCCGCGAAGTAGAAACCATATGTTTGTATGGTTATTTTTATATATTTTAAGCCCTTATAAACTCTTCCACACTGTTAACATTATTAGAGCCCTCTAGACATGAAATAACACCCTTTAGTCAAAAGTTTAAACTGTGCTCCATGACAAGACAGAGATGACAGTTCTTTCTCACAATTAAAAGAATGCAAATATATCTTCTCTTCAAAGGAGTGCCCGCATCAGGAGCAGAGAATTTCAGAGAGAGAGAGAGCGCTCACAAAGAAATGCAAACAATCAAAAAATCAATACGTGTGCTTTTAAGTATGCCGATGCACCGCAATAAAGCGGCATTTTTTAGAGGCGCGTCAGCATCTTCTTAGCAAACAGAATCTGTGCAAACAGCCCCTCTGCTCACACCCCCTCCGTCAGGCGCAGAGAACGTCAGAGAGAGTGAGAGAAAGAGAGCGTGCGAGATTAAAGCAAACAATCAAAAAATCAATACGTGTGCTTTTAAGTATGCCGAAGCACCGTGGTAAAGCGGCATTTCTTAGAGGAGCTTCCGTATCCACTAGGCAAACAGCCTCTTTGCAAAGAGCCCCTCTGCTCACACCCCCTCCGTCAGGTGCAGAGAATGTCAGAGAGGGTGAGATAGAGGCAGAGACAAGCAAACAATCAAGCACCGCGCGGGATGCATATCTTATATCATTGAGGAGTTTTAGTTAATATGTAATACATGCTCTGATTGGGTAGCTTCTAAGCCATCCGCCAGTAGCGTCCCTTGTATAAAATCAACTGGGCAAACAAACTGAGGAAGCATGTACCATAAATTAAAAGACCCATTGTCCGCAGAAATCCGCGAACCTGCGAAAAATTTGTGATATATATTTAGATATGCTTACATTTAAAATCCGTGATAGAGTGAATCCACGAAAGTCGAAGCGCGATATAGCGAGGGATTACTGTATATGTTCAGTAAATCAGTGGTGCTTAAAGTGTTTTATATCCAAAGACCAGTTTTGTTGAATCACACAGTATAGCTGTCTAGCTACAGCATCCAGACCATATGTTTTAGGAATGCACTAAACTAACATGATTTTGGACCAGAGTCTTCACATAGGTTCTGAGACAGCCTTGGTCTAGCTATAGCTCCTAATTCATTAATAGCGATATTTGATGTACTTGCAAAGGAAATTAAAGTGCATCGGGATAAATCAATTGTAATACATTATCTTGCATAACTGGAAGAATCACAGCATGTCTACTAAAAGTCAGTGATTAGGGGACATCCTGTTTTATTTCTAGTTAGAAAAACATAAAAAAATATAATCCTTTTTTTAGAGAATATGTCCAAAACTTTTTAAAAACAGGGCAAGAATTCAGTAATACTAAGCATAATGGGCCTCTGACTAATTTTGTTATGCTGATAATGTTTCTCTTATATTTAATAAGTTAGACTTATTTATTTGGTTCTCCTTTTCCTCTTTGTCTTGGGTGGGGTTTGAAACTTGTGTGTATATCTATTTTTCTTTTGTTTTCTCTTTATTGATTTTAAATTTAACAGTTGTATCTGTTAATGTTGTTATTCTTTTGATTGAGTAGTAGGCCACTGTAATGTTTTTTCTTTTTGACAATAAAATGAAAATGTATAAATAAAAAGCATAATGAACCATTTAAAAGTCACATGTCAGCTTTAGTTTGTCACAATTAATAACTTTTACCAAAAGTATTTATATGAAAAATAGTAAACTTCTACTTTACTGTTACTAGATTTGCACTTCAGTCCCTTATATCAACTATTGATACATGTAGGTAATATAACAGCCTAGCAGCACTGAAGTTCACTGTAAATGTATAAGATTTTATATGTTTTATGTGTGTGTGTGTTATTTTTATTTTTAATGATTTTTGGTTACTGGGCAGATTTCTTTTTAGTGGCTAATATTTTCAGCAAGTGTGAACCTAACATACTGTAGATATGTTTTATTGTCACATTTTAAAATCTTCATGCCCATTGTGTTGCCAGTTTT
This sequence comes from Polypterus senegalus, assembly GCF_016835505.1. Taxonomy (NCBI): domain Eukaryota; kingdom Metazoa; phylum Chordata; class Cladistia; order Polypteriformes; family Polypteridae; genus Polypterus; species Polypterus senegalus. The sequence continues at coordinate 123,171,696 of NC_053160.1, read as the reverse complement.
GTCATGTTAGGGTTGTAGGGTGACCCAGTTCTCCTCTTTATACTATACTCTTTATTATGTATACCATAACAAAATATCTCAAATTCTTCTGGAATATGTCTTTTATAAACCATACAATCTAATAGTGCTAGATGTGCAGTGTCAGGCGGTACATAAACTTGTAGTTACATTGTTTTTTTTCTGGTCAGCTCCCTTCAGGTCATCACCTACATGGGGCTAACCAACCTCCTGTCACAATATGGCCACCATGAAAGAGGTCTTTTCAAGATGGTAAATGGCAGTGAGATGTGTTATCTGGTATTTTAAGTGGTAATTGTCCATGAACAAGAGCAGACTTGTATAGCCTCTCTACTTTTTAAAGTTAGCTATTGTTAGACATTAGCCAAAAAAAAAAAACCCCTTATTAATCTATATGCCAGATGTTATTCTCCACTACAGCAATGAATAACCAAGTGGTTCCTCTGCTTTATGCTATGGACTACTGGTATATTGCATAATGCATGAAAATTCTGTACATGGTTATGCCTTACAGAGTTTCTAACTAATTGATTTTAATTTATATTCAGACAAGATAGATGATCAAGACAAATATAGTCCCCTCCACAACTATTGGCACCCCTGTTAAAGATAAGTTTTAAAAAAAATTTAAAAATTTCACCTTTTTGTTAATGAGTTTAATTTCACTCTGAAAAGAATGAGAGAAATCCAGTCTTTAACAGAGGTAAATTTATTCTGACAAAAAAATATTTCCTCATCAAGAAATAATTTTTAAATGAAACCACATGTGCCATAATTATTGGCACCTCTGCATTTAATACTTGTACAATCTAATTTTGCCAATAAAACACTGAGTCTTCTCCAATAACATCTTGAAAGTTTAGAGAATATAGAGCAGGTAATCTGAGATGATTCATCTTTAAAGTATCTCTCCAGATCATTGAAGGTCCTAGGTCATCTCTTGTGCACTCTCATCTTCAGCTCATCTCAGAGGTTTTCAATGGGTTTTGGTCCATTGACTAAGATGGCCATTACAGAAGCTTTATGTTGTGTTCCTTTAACCATTTTTGTGTTGATTTGGACATATGTTTTGGGTCATTGTCCTGCTTGAAGCTTCAATGATGACCCAGTTTTAGTTTTTTGGCAGAAGCAACCAAATTTAAATTTAAAATCTCCTGGTATTTAATATAGTCCATAATGCTGTGTACCCTATTCAGGTTCCCAAGACTTTTGAAGGAAAAACACGCCCAAAACATTACAGAATGTCCTCAATACAGTGGTACCTTGAGATACGAGTGCCCTAACATACGAGTTTTTTGAGATGCGAGCCGTCACTAGCTCGATTTTTTGCCTTTAGTTATGAGCCAAAATTCGAATTACGAGCCATCAAAGAGCTTGTCGCCACACATTCCAAAGAACTGATGACAGAGGAGTTGACGGAACTACAGACGCAGCAACATATGGAGGTTCTTCAGGAGATCGGTATCACAGAGGAGGTTATCTCTTAAAGTAAGATAAAGGAAGGGAAAAGTTTAGATTTTTAAAGAAAAGAAACACCCTGAAAAAGTTGCAACTGATTGTGCAGCGGCACTATTTAATGACACTTGCCTAACACTTGACTTTATTGAAAAGAAACCCTGAAAAAGCTGCAACTGATCGCGCAGCGGCGCTATTTAATGACATTTGCATAACTCATTTCAGAAACATTCTAAAGTGGAGGACTAAAAAAAGTACCTTGGACAGGTTTCTATTGAAACGCCCTGCAAATGAAAGTGACGAAAGCGTGGCAAAAAAGAAAAAAACTAGTGAAGAAGAAAATTAAGTTAAGCAAAAGTGAAGTGAAAGAAAAAAACATTACAATATGCTAATCGCAATACGCCTTTGCCAACATTTATTTCTTTAGATTCTCTTTTATGTATTAGGTTTTATTTTGTTTGTATACAATATTTGTTCATTATAAATACATTTTTCTTAAGTTGAAAACATCTAACAACAAATTAGGGGTGGTTTTTTGGGGGCTGGCATGAATTAATCTTATTTCAATTAATTTCAATGGGGAAAATTGATTCGAGATACAAGCATTTTGACTTAAGAGCCAGGTCACGGAACGAATTAAACTCGTATCTCAAGGTATCACTGTACAGTCACAGTGAGGCATTATGCAGACATATTGCTGTTAGTATAAAGAAGCCCCAGTAGTGTTTCTTGACGCACTTCTACTGAATAATTCTTTGGCAGAAATTACTCAGTGTTATTGTGTCATAGAGAGGATATGCATTATTGTTTATAATGACACTCAGTTTTGTTTTAATTCTCTTGCTATCACCTGTAAGAGGGTCTGTAATGCATTCTGTAACTGAGCTTACCATTTTGATTGGCTTGTTGATTCAGGAAACCTTTCCTGAAGTGATATTACCAGCCCAGCACACCACAATTAAGACAATTACACTGGCCATCACAGAGTTATAGAAAATGTGAAGGATGTGACTTGCCACATTAAAGGAATGCAGTCTCCTAAGGATAAGAAGCCTGAGCTGCCCTGTCTTATATAGTTCCTCTGTGTTCCAAGACCAGTCCAACCTGTCATTTTTAATGTGGATCACCTGTATATCCACTCCTTGAATAATGACCAGACATAGAAGCCCTTTGTTGCAGCACAAGTCAATAACCAGGTACACATAGGATAAAAGATATTTTAAAATTAATTCTATTAACTGTGTTTGTCAAGTAAAGCAGATGGCTCTTTCATAAAGCTATTGTTATGCAGTTTAAACATTTTAAGTACTTCACATATTGCAGTATGGATGGACTATTTTGTACAGTTTTAGCATTGTAGCCTGTTTTTTTAACAACATGCAGAATGTCACTGGTATGTCATATTACAAAATGTTTCAGATCTGTGCGGTAAGTTTAAATTAAAATTAAAATCGATGTTGAGTAATCTGTAAAAATATTAAATTTGAATGGGATACAATTCACTTTGTGATCATATGGGCTACATATTTTTTAGAGAGTGTTGAGTGTAATGCCAGAGAAAATCAGAGATTTTAAATAAATATGGGCAAATCTGATCCTAAACTGTTGTTTCACTGCAGTTGGTTTTGATCATTAAAAGTTAAAGTACACTATGATCATCTAAAAAAGAAATTTATTTACTTTTTTCATATAACTCTATAAAAATACTCAAAGGTCAGTATGTGTAAAGAAAATGTATATTTGCTAGTTTTTGTAATTTGGATATGATCACATTTCGTGTTTGGCATTAGATCTACATGTTCATCAGCACATTTTGGTGTTCTTTTCACTAACCAACCCCCCACCAAACTTAACAACTAGTAGTATCTTTTTGCATGGTTAATTTATTTGCCAAAAGTGATTCTGCAAGGCAATAATAAAAATGAGTTTCCGGTATTAGTGAATTAGCAAATTTGGACTGGAGCAGTTAAATTCTAGTTAAAGCTTGGCCTTCAAGTGAACCCAATGTCAACCAGTCATTGTCATGAACTTAGCAAAGATGATCTTGACCACAGTACTGAATTTGTTTTGTCTACATAGGTATGATTTTAATTTCTGTGAAATGGCAGATTAAACATATTGAATTATTTTAGGCTAATTAAGATACCATATAATAAACCTCATTGATTTTTAAAAAGAAGATAACTGATTTATTCCAATTTGTATCTTGCAGTATGATTTTACTCCAGCAAAGAGGATTATTGAGTGGGGAAAGGAGATAGAGCAGATGCGTCTAAGACAAGAGGAGGCTGAACTGGCAACCAGCACTAGAGACAGACAAGAAAATGTACCAGAAGTAAATCAAGAAGATTGTACACAGATTGAAACCAGTGGTCCTCCTCTCTCAGCAATCCACCCAATCTTGGCAGGTCTAAGGCACAATGACATCTTGACACCCCTTCCAGCACCGAGCATTGCAGTATCCAGGCAGAGAGATCTTAGTCCACCACCTTCCCATAACAGTACTTTCAACTTGGCAGATTTTGAGTGTGAAGAGGACCCTTTTGACAAACTGGAATTAAAGACCATCAATGATAAGGAGGAACTTCGCAATATCTTACAAGTTGTTAGCATTCCAGAATCCACAGAAGTCACAGTCTCAGATACCAAATTTGACTCTTCCAAGTTCTCTCTAATTCACAAACCCAATGGTCTGATCACACTTTTACAGTTAAATAGTTCTGAGAGTAGCAAGTTGTCTCCTCTTGGCCCTGGTACTCCATTTGCTGCTCTCCCTTGTAACATACGCTCCCTTTCTTTTCCCAAGCTTTCTGACTCAGAGGAGCATCCTTCTGCTTCCATGGACAACAAAAATCAAAATATAATGTGTTCATCTAGGAGCTCTGAGCGACCTGTTTCTCTGCCTAATGGCTCTGCATCTCGGCTGACTGCAGTCTTGAAGGACAAATCAAATGTGCAGACTTCTCGGCATGGATTCCCGGTTGACAAGAGTGGTACCTCTGCTACTATCTTCCATACAGGAGTGCTTCCTGAATCTCTTTGCAATAAACAGGTGAAACAACATGCTCAGGTGAGCTTTGGTGTGCCTTTAAAAATTTTGAATCTTCTACATCGTTATGCCTTTTTTATTATAGAGTTAATCTTACCCTCTTGAGTTCCATAAACATTATGTTTTGATCTTATGTTTTCAAGAGTTATTTGTTTAATATATCTAAATGCATTTTTGAATTGGTGCCTTGCGACCTGAAAAATTATTATTGTTGTGTTTTATATTTGTATTGAGGTTTGATTTTGTAGATTCTTTTTCAAAGATATATGGATTATTCCATGTCAAATCAACCGATTTTCCGGAAATCACACGTACTTCAGTCTCAAAAAATTCTGAAAAAAATACCAGGCGTACCCATTTTATCCAGGAGACACCCTGTAAAATTATTTTGATGTAAGATCAGTACTTTCCAAGATTCAGACAATTTTGTGAGGGGAGAGGGTTGTCAAATTTGACACAACTTTATTTTTTAATTGTCTTCACAAGACCATATCTCAAGAACTAAACCACCTAGCAGGCTCAAATGTTGCATGCTGGTACCATTATAGGTATACTACGTAACAAAATCAAAATGTTTGGTCCAGATTGACACCACTTGGTAAGAGCAGATCTTTAAATATATAAAAAAAAAAATAGTATCTTTGGCTTTTCTATGTTTAAGCTTTCAGAAAGCATACCTCTAACTGATACAGCCTGCTAAAAATTGTCCATGTTTAGATACCTACACAGGGTATTTCAAAAGGTTATAAAAAAACAAGAAACAGTATCAGGGTTTGACCAACAGACCTCTCAAATGTGAAAATATCATTTTGGGTCTAATATTCAGACCAGCTTAATGCACTGTGGGAATGTCCAGATATTTTTAAAATTACTTTTCATGTATCCTACATGGCTAATTCTTCTCAAAAAACAAGTCTTTTCTTATGTGAGTCTTTCATTTTTATTTTCCATTCTAAACATAGGTTAAATTTACCAGTTGTCAGTAATGATATTCATCAAGTTCTTCATCACTAGCTTGGGTATAGGATTAATGGAAAAAATACATCACCAAGGGCACATTAAGCCCAACACATAAAGAACAGCTGATTGATTTATCATATACAACATGTTACAATGAAATGTTAACATCTTGGTATTGCAGCAGCAGAAATGTGACCCATTTCATTTCTTTTTCAGTCGAAGTGCAGAGTGTAGGGCATCTTTGTCTTTGACATCAAGATGGTACTGCCTCCCACTGACCATTGTAGGTGCACTAACCACTGCAGAGGTATACTATAATGGCACCCAACAAATATCCTCTCTAGGCAGCCAATGGAAAGACTACAGGATAGTTTGGATGCATGAAACAAATCGGGATGTCTGATTCAGCTTCACTCTTGTCACAAATCACATCAATCCTACATTTTTCATCATACATACATCCATTATAGCCTCTAATAGGACACTGATCTAATGTGAGGGGGATGCATCTGATCCATCAGGACTGTGATCGTGAGAGGGCAAGATCTCAAATGCTGCTGTAGTGGTGAATATTTGGACAGTAAATTGACTGACTTCACCAGACACCCAGCTTACTTTGAGTTTGCTATTGCAGAATTACCCATAAAATATTCCATGCAATTAACATTTTTATTGATAGTAAATAAATCTAAAGCTTTAACAACATAAATAAAAACATAAAAGGGTCAGGCACTAGGACTGTCATATTAACCAGTAATTCAGGTCTGAATGTTCTTATTAAAAATATGCGTTTATTCGCATTTTTTAAATTTTAGGTGAAAAAAAAAATCTGGGTTCTTTCTCTATGAGGCATACTACAGTATGACATTCTACAGCTGAAATTCAAATTTTTCATAGTTAAAATATATTAATACATCTCCTATTTAAAGTGCCAAGAAATTGACTCTGCTTCATCCAGCTAAAGTGTGATATTGAAAACGGGAATTTTCACAAATAAAGTAGTACTTAGCATCAGGTATTAAATATTCAAACAGCATGCCATATTTGTACCATTGAAATTTTAAGATTATTGAGCTAATTCATGAAATGGGTTTTCGTTTGCTGAAGGATTGTGTTTTGTGTTTTTTATTCAAAGTTATTTAACAGTATGTGTGAAGTATAAGTTGTCATTTTTGTTCCTATTCATATTTTAGTTACAATATTTTTGGAAGGAACTAGTACAGATGCTGTTTCATCTAACTAACCCTCAATTCTACGTACCATTTTAGTATAGTCGATCACTGTTTAGGATAGGGACTTAGAGATGTTCCACTTAGGCTTCATTACCTGCTTTCTTTTAGTGGAAAATCCAGTGTCCAATTACACAATGACTGATGAGCAGCACTGTTGTTAATGGAGAGGGTGTGTTCAGTGATTCTAGATGTTAACATTGTGTCATTGTAATGCCCTACTGCCTGCCACTCTCCATCTTTGGCAGTGGCCACCACTCTTGAATTATAAAGTAGCCTTTCCCCAGAGCAATGCTGTCCCCCTTTCTGCACACCTTAAAAGCATAATATTCAAATTTCTAGCAATTCAAATGACCCACTTTTACAACTCTGAAGAAAATTAACATTTGTTTAATACACCCACAAAACAGTTTTTCTTTAAATAAAAACATTCTTAATATTTTAATTTGATAATTAAGACTTTACACTATGAAAGCAATTTCTTAACTTTCACACTTTTTGTTAGAAAACTAAATATGACATTTTATTACTTCTGAACATTTCTTAGAAATTACATGTAGCATCTATCTTAACTCAGTAACTAAATAAACCCTTTAATATGGCTAAACATATAGGATACAAAACAAAAAAACAAAAAAGAGTTTGATAACACAGTTTCTACTTCAGCAGTTGGGTGTCATCAGGGTGTTATCCTATTCACAGGACCTCCTGTTGGTCTTAAATCCTCTCTCCACTTTCTGTTCTGACCTCACCATCATGTTTCATCCATTTGATATTTACCATTTTCCACATCACTCACGTATTGGGACGACTTACATTTGGAGTGATCACTGTATGAAGTCCTCATAAAAGCTCTGTTTTGCGTTGTCTTAATTCTGATAGGTGGCGACCCAAACTCTAGAGGTTCTGTCTCCTTATGGTTTCAGTGATGGGGTGCGTCAGACTTTTCAGGGTGCAGCGTACTTTGTACCCCCCTGGCAACACATTAACATGGAAGGATCTAACTTTGTTTGACTGGAAATTGGCAATGAACGTTTTAGGTGTTTTTATCATGAGAGATGTAGAAGCAAGACGTCTGTTAGCATTTGAGGCATCAAAAAGTAGATTATTTTAGTGGCCGGTGTTTATAATGGCCATCCTGAAACAGTTTGCCTGCTTAGTGTGAAATTTTTGTGTAAAAATATGAGCAAGCTGACATTTTTTTTTAATACAGTACACTGAATACTAGCCAACCCCGCGGCATAATCAGGCCGCTTTTTAAATGATTTTTAAGCACAGAGGAAAAAATAAACATTTGAAAAATCCGTAATTTAATAAACCACCAAGAAAAGTAACAATGCAACAATGCACGCTACGAACCAACATACAATTGTCCGTGACTGAAAACGGAGGAGCGCCGCCGCTTTCTCCTTCAAAGCGAAGGACGGGGTTGAATGGCGCTCGTTCAGTACGCACTGCCCGCTTATGTACCCGCCCCCAACTCCCTACCTGAGTCGCTTTCGTCTGTTTACAGTCCGCACGCACCTGTGAGTCACGTTGACTGTTAATTTTCCAAACACCGCCTCAGTCTGTTTCCACGTTGATTTTTCATTGTTCTTTGCGGTTCCGGCTGCTTTTTTTTTTATATATAATCCACCAAGTCACCTGACCATGGGGGGCTTTACAAAGGGCAGGGACGTAATCAGTGCGAGCGTATGACCTGCACGTACTGGGGATTTCTCGTTCGTGGGGGACAATTGGAAGCCACGTTCTCCATCACGAATGGGGTTCAACGGCTTCCCTGCGCCGGTAGACACACGTTGATCCATTCAGTGTAGCGTGTGCAGTACCGACATACAAGTGCATCACAGACCTGTTAATGCTCAATCTCACGTGGCTGAAAGCCACTTGTGCCTCTAAGAATTTGGACGCCGTCCGCTGTTGGGTCGTGTAACTATTTAGCAGGCGGAGTCTCGTTCGCTGAAATAACCAGCCAAATCGCTCCACCAACTAAGAACTGCCATGCACCACCACCCACAGAATCGAGAAAGAGCTATCAATCTGTCAATCCTGTCCGGGCCGGGTGAGGTTTCCTGCGTTGAGTCAAATGAAGCGAAAGGCTCCACACCTGGTGGTGCCCTTCCGTCAATTCCTTTAAGTTTCAGCTTTGTAACCATACTCCCCCCTGAACCCAAAGACTTTGGTTACCTGGTTGGCTGCCGGTCATGGGAATGACCGTGGATCGCTTGTTGCGGGCCTGCATTGGTGAAGCAGGTGAGACGGTAATGAAACAGAGGCACAGAGCTTATTGGTTTTTAAAGACTGCTTCCTTCATTGGGTTTTAACCAATGCACGGTACGAACCAACACACAATCATCTGTGCGGCGCTCAGGGTGGAACGGGAGGAGAGGAGGAGGACATCCACTCCGCTCCCTCCGTCATGCTAGTCTGCTGGTTTCTCGTTCAGTATAAACTGCCTGCTCATGTGCCCACCTCCAACTCGTCACTCGAGTCTTTGTACAGTCCAGATGCACCTGTGACTCACAGTAGACTTTTCATTGCTCTGTGCGGTTTTGGCTGCCTTTCTATATATAATCCACCAAGACACCCGACCACGGTGGGAGGGGGATGTGTACAAAGTGCTGGAGTATCTAAGAAGACGCGTGTTTGTTGTGGATGCGAATTGCTGTATGTAGCGTGTAAAACAGTTTGCTATAGTGCATGCGGTCGTGCGTCGTAACCGAAAACTCGTTTTTTAAAGACTGCTCACTTCATTGTGTTTTAACCTCAGTTGTAAAGGAACGTTTTAAGGATCCCATGGGATACCCCTCGCAAACAGTTTTACACGGCGCATATGGCGATTCACCTCCATGAGAAACATGCCTCTATTAACAGTCAACGTGGGTCGGAGCTGCATGTGACCTCTACGACAGACGAATATAAATGACGCCGGTTTTTCTGTGTCGTCGTGTCAGAGTTGGTGGGCGTGGCTCTGTGACTTGTTGTCGTATCCAATGGTCTTGGAGTTGGTGGGCGTGGCTCCTTCCTGCGTGCGCCATAGGTGTCTCACTTGTCGGTGGCTTAGTGAATCCACGCCCCTTCCGGCGTGCTTTCCATGGTCCTCTTGCCTTAGTGAATTATATATATAGATATAAGTTAGGTTATAATGTCACATTTAGATGTTTTCGTACTGTTTAGCATGAATAGAAGCCACCTTATATCACATTCCTGAATATCAGAGAACAAAGATCGTTTCACTTTTAAGATTCCTGTTCCTACTTGAGTATAGTAGATTTCCCTTAACTGTATTAACCATACTGTGGCCCTTTTCAGATATAACCTATTGAGAAACAATCAAGGAATTGATTAAATATTTCACTGTTTTCTTGAACATTCATCAGACTGATGGTTACAGTGTTCTTTATTTTGGTTTTATCTTTAGTAAATCAATTAGATTATTCTGGTCAATCTAGTATTTTTTTCTGGTTTTACCAAAAGACTCAGTCCTTTTATCTAATTTTCAGTATTAATAAAAGTCTCTGCATCCAAGCTTCTTGATCCCCGATCAGCTGCGTTCAACATTTTGCCTACATATTTCCATTGTGTAGGTTACAGTGAGAGAAAACCCTGCGGAGTTTGCTTCACTATGAGTTCATGAAAATATTCGGGAACTTTACTGAACTCCACGAAATGCATCATCAGTGCAATTTAATGGGGAAGTAGGAATTGAACTAGTTTTAAGTGGATTGTAATGGTAAAATGGTATTCTAAGTGTCCCCGAGGACTAAGGAAGTGTCTGCCAACTATTCTGGATTGAATACAGTAATCCCTCGCCATATCGTGCTTCGACTTTCGCGGCTTCACTCTATTGCGGATTTTATATGTAAACATAACTAAATATATAACGCGCATTTTTCGCTGCTTCGCAGGTTCTGCGGACAATGTGTCTTTTTACTTCCTGTACATGCTTCCTCAGTTGGTTTGCCCAGTTGATTTCATACAAAGGACGCTATTGGCGGATGACTGAGAAGCTAACCAATCAGAGCACACAGTTAAGTTCCTGTGTGCTGAATGCAGTTTTATTACATTATAGTACATTGGGAAAAGGATCTCTCACTCAACATGTCAGAAAAGGAATGGAAGGTAGCAATGCACAGAATTCACTCGAGCTTCATATGCGCAAAACATCCAGTTATTCAATTTAAAATTATATATCGAGCGCGTCTCGTTTAAAATAGTCCAAAATGTTTCCAGGGCAAGATCCAACCTGCGAACATAGCAATCAAGTTCTAGTCTCACTGGGCCCTATGTTTTGGGCGTGCACCAAATTAACATCATTTTGGACAAAAATTTTTAAATGCCTCTTAGACAGCCTGGGAGTCACAATCCCTCCTAATCCACTAACAGCTGTGTTTAGTGTACTTCCAGGTGGGCTTAAAGTGGAGAAGGTCAACCAAATTGTAATTGCTATTACTAATCTATTGGCAAGTATACTTATCTTGCTCAACTGGAAAAATTCTAACTCGCCTCTTTAAGTCAGTGGATAACTTATATATTATCTAAAATTGGAAAAAATCAAATTCTCTCACAGAGTATATATACAAAACTTTCTCAAAACCAGGCAGGATCTGATAAATAATATTTTAAAATAAGCATTTAAATTGAGAAAGTGGATTCTCACCCCTCTTTTTCTACTATATTTTTTTATTTATTTACATATTTTTACTATTATTAAATTTTTACTCTTCTGATCTACCACTCTTTCTTATGGGTGGGGGTTGATTTGTTTCAAACCAGTTTTGTTAAACTTGACTTGCTGACTTGCATGTATGGAATGGTTTTTGATTTTAATAAAATATAAAAAAGTAAAAAAACGAAAAAAACAACAACAAAGAAGCACCTTTTAAACAGTAATAATCTTTCATTATAACTAAGTCTTATTCTGCCACTAGAAAATGGTAAGAGGTCAGGGAATCATGTAAGACTTGTTTTGAGATGATTATGCATGCTACCACCTTGCAGAGAACAGAGTTATATATCCACTGTCATTTTTCATTATGGTGAGCTGATGCAGTGTTTCTTAACCTTTATGACCAAGGTTTGCTTTTTTAAATTCATTGACAACCCACTAGCAGGCAATGAAAACCACCTTATGTTGAAACAAGTGAGGGCATATTACCAGTGTTTAAAAAGAGATCACTTAGAAATGGGGAAACATATTGAACAATGCTGACAATTGTTTAAGTGACTTACTGTTACTGACTTACCAACCAACAATTTCATCCTGTGACCCAGTGGTTGAAATAAACTGAGCTGATGTACTCCTTAAATGAAAGTTCTGCAAGGTATGTTTTTTTTAAACACATGGGGTTTAAATCTGGGGTACTGATCCTATTTCCCTCTTGCCAAATTTGCATGTAACAGTCTTTTGTTCTCTATCATTCCCCCTGAAGCTGAACTATTTCCAAACAGTGGCTGTCTCAATTGTACCTTTTTTGACACTAAATCATTGCGAACAGCACTACCCATTTCTTCCTCTGTTTAAGCCATTTTTGCTAAACAGGAGGTGGGCTTTATTCACAGTGCCTTTGTTTTCCACTGAGCCCAGAGGGATCCAAGTGATGTAATTTTGACCATGTCACTGACCATGCCTGCTGCGCAAAGCAACAGTGACTGTACAGCAATGTGCTACTCATGGCAGTGAGATTATATCTCAGTATACAAAACTAACTTATTCTGCACTATAAAAAAATCAGTAAGAACTGAAAATGAACTGGTAATTGTAATAACAGGATGAAAAGGGTGCCCTCGTACACATTGTTTACTCGGAACTAACAAATCCAAATTATGATCCATAAGAAAAGTCATCATCTAGGCTGAAATTTAGCACCAGTCTGTCAGAGGACAGACGGGGAAGGTAAACAATGGGGCTGAAACAGTGGAGTTTATCTGTGGAAACCACAGAACAAAACATCAAGTGGGAGATGATACAGTTGTGCTGACATGAAAACTGGGCAATTAAACCACTCAAACATGTAGTACAAACCTTTCTCAAAGTGCACAGACAGTTAATTATAAAGCTATTATATCTGGTTACTAGCAAAACCAGATATAATATCTATACTAATAAAAGGCAAAGCCCTCAGTGACTGACTGACTCATCACTAATTCTCCAACTTCCCGTGTAGGTAGAAGGCTGAAATTAGGCAGGCTCATTCCTTACAGCTTACTTACAAAAGTTGGGCAGGTTTCATTTCGAAATTCTATGTGTAATGGTCATAATTGGAAGCTATGTTTCTCCATATATTGTAATGGAGTTGAGCTGGATGGCCGTGGGGGGCGGAGTTTCGTGTGACATCATCACACCTCCTACGTAATCACATGAACTGACTATCAGCATGATGCGTGAAAACCAGGAAGAGCTCAAGAAAGCGCTGAAGAAAACATGTATTATATAATTGAGAAGGCAGCGAAACAATAAGAAGCGAGCGACTGACATATACATCCATATTCATGAGTGCTGTTACTAAAGAAAAAAGCACGGTGTAAACCTACAGTTTAAATTAAGTTCATAAACAGGCTGCCGCTGGCGTTTGTAATTTAGTGCCTGCCCATATAAGGCCGTCCGTCAGCGGCAATCCAATAGAAACACTGCCACTAAATATTCACGGGTGAAGGACTGTGCTTATGCAGAGGAAGATGAGATGGTCAGGGTGGTGTTTGGCACAAACTCAGCGAAATTGCGAGAGAAACTTTTAAGTGCCGGGTCTTAGCTAACTTTACATACAGCCGTGGACATCACACGAGATGGCACCAGCACAACTGGGAACCTTCGATGCATGAACACCAAGCGGCTCACGTGAACTGACGCAGTGCACAGACAAAAAGCAACAGTTCCAAAGAGTGCTGAACAAAAACCGAATTACACAATTGAGAAGGCAGTAAAAAAATATGAAGCGTCTGATACATACAAGCATATTCATAAGTGCAGCTACTGCGGAAACAAAGCACACGGTGGAAAAAGTCAATGTCCCGCTAAAGGAAGACAGTGTAAAAAAAAAAAAAACCCGTACAGCAGTGTGTCACATCTCAGATAAAGAGGAAGACGAGTTGTTTATTGATGCAGTAAGAGACAAATCGATGAATGAAATCTCTTATCTTTACAACGATTGACAAACACGGAATGTAACTTGAACACAACACATCGTACAAATACGACCCTGATTGAAAGAAATAATGATAATCAAATCCTTGATGACAGCAACACTCAATAACACTCACAAAACAATTACTGTATATTGACAATCATGTTATGTTATTTTCATAACTTCTTTAACACACTACTTCTCCGCTGCGAAATACGGGTATATATATATATATATATATATCCCGATCTACATACTCTCAAATAGACAAGCCACACGCCGTGGCGCAATTGAAGAGGCTTGCCTCTAGCGCCGACATCCGAGGTTCGATTCCCGAGAATGGATGCACGGAGTATGTACGCGCGCTTCCCCATTCATTTTACCCTCGCATCTTCTTGGTTTGGGATGTATGAAAAATATGTTAACGCAATCATATTACGTTATTTTTAAAATGTTTCCTTTTCTTAGCACAAGCACAGCTAAGAAGCTTCGATGCATGTACTCCATAGCGCGTTAAAAAAAAATAATGCATTTAATCACACTTTCAATTCCAACACGCATATATATATATATATATATATATATATATATATATATATATATATATATATATATATATATATATATATATATATATATATATATATATATATATATATATATATATGGTAACTTCTGTATCCACAATAAATGCTTGAATAGACAAAGCAGGGGTGAGCAAGTTCCTTTCTACTGCAGCCACAGCCGCGACACACATAAAAAACATCAATAATAACTCATAAACTTGCAATATTATTTAGGAAAATCACAACATTTTACTCGCCAAAAATTCAGATTATTTGTAAACAAAATCCATCCTCCTCTCTTTCCTCAAAAACAGTTCAGTTACTCTGTCGTACGGATTATCCGTGAGCTTCAGTTCCATCAAAAAGTCCCTTTCTATCGCCGTCGAAGCTAATGCTGAAAGTCGATCCTGCCCTGTCGTATTTCTGGCTTAAGTTTTAATTCACTTTAGGGTTGAAAATGTCCGCTCGACAGAAGCAGTGTACACGGGAATGGTCACCGCCAAATATACAAATGTGTACAGCTGCCCCATGCTCTCATTCAGATATTTCTGATCAAGGAGATCAGTGGGAGATTTTCCTACAAAATCATCCATGGCATACATTACAGTCAGTTCTGTTTTTAGCCGAGACTCCGTGGCTCTTGTGTTAAACTGGAGAAGGATGCATGCGTGAAAGTTTTCTTGTATTCCCGAAACTTCTGGGGCTCGAGGAGCATGACAAACATCAGGTTTTCGTGGTCTTGAAATCTGGTCTGTGTCTGGCAAATAATATTGTCCAGAATCTTGCCATGGAGTTGTGTTAGTGCGCGCGAGGACGCTCGGAGTGCTTGCGGTGCGTTCCGTGGCCTCGTAGAGATCCTCATATCGGCTTCTATCCAATCAATGGGTCTGAATACGGTGACGTTGTCATACGCCTGTTAGAGGGCCCTACTGACACCAACTCAAAATCTGACTGGTTGAAGCAACAGGTTAATCGACATTTATTCTGTGTTAGAGGGCCTGCACAACAGATTGTGAAGGCCTCTCTGCCTGGCAACAAATGATGGCTGAAATGTGATTGGTTAAATGCTTTAATACGAAAATACATGCCTGGAAGCAGCACAACCATCAGAAAAGCTATGAAAGGAAGCGGACAGACTATTTGGAATTATTTAATAAGTATTCATGGACAATATATAATTAACATCAGTTTGTGATTCAGATATTTTTACTTATGAATATGCTAAGCACAGTCCTTGACCCGTGAATATTTGCCTTATATGGGCAGGCACTCAATTACGTGGGAGGCGTGATAATGCCATCGAGCTGCAGTGTATTACAATATATGGATAAAAATAGGTTCCAGTTATAGCCATTACGCGTAGAATTTCGAAATGAAACCTGCCCAACTTTTGTAAGTAAGCTTCTACCTACACGGGAAGTTGGAGAATTAGTGATGAGTGAGTCAGTCAGTCAGTGAGGGCTTTGCCTTTTATTAGTATAGATAAAGCATACTGTTTAATCAGCTACAGCTCGCACTTGTGTTCCTGATTGCGGCACGCTGTATGCTATATATAGTATTTGTTCATACTTTGAACTTAATTCATTTCAGGATGTCATTTGAACTCTGATATTCCGAATCATTTTTTCCCATTAGAAATAATGGAAAGTGAATTAACCCATCCCCAGACCCTAAACAATACCCATTTCGATAAACTTAAAACAGCTAATACACGTAATTTAAGGTAAAAATAACACAATTAAATGACCTGAATCATAAATTAAAACTTGAAAACAATAAACATACTGTATAATAAAATTAAAATTTTATTTATTGTACCTTAGTGAGGAGTGGTGATGTCCCGTGTGGCTGGTTCTAAGCCTAATTGGGAGCTTATGTATGATCTTTGAGAACTGGAGTTATTTATTCAAATTTCTGGTTTGTGTTAATTCTTGCAGCTGCATTTTGAAATAACTCAAAGCTGCATAAAGAATGCTTAGAACTGCCAATAAATAATGCATTGTAGTAGGCAATCCCACAAGAAATAAATGTATGAATTAGTTTCTCTGTATCCTGCATATACAGTATAAAAATGTTTTAATCTTCCAACACTTTTAAGATGGAACAGACATGTTTTAGTTGAATTATATTGTTAAAACTGAAGTTTATTTTGTGCAATGAAATCAAGACTTCAGAAGTTTTGCGTGACAGTTCAAGAAGAGTTTTTTTTTTTTAATTTGTCTGTAGAAATACACCCCCTACCAGCTCCTTATACATGTATATTTAGTATTTCATAACTATTGTCCTGCTCTTCCTACACTTTCAACTTTTCTCTTAAAGCCTCTATATAAGAATCCATTTTCAGTAGCTCAGTTTTGACCCTCAGGTTTAATTTCTCTGATTTAAACTCGTGTTTCAAAATGCTCCACATGCTGTGATCATGTTCTACTTCTGTCCATATATGGATGAATCTTGTGATTCACCTTCTTGTGATATGTCTGTTAAGAAAACCACATCTGTTCTTGTCTACAAGTGCATGCACTTTAGATGTTATAACAGTAACCTTATATTCTCATAATTCTTTAATGTTTAATATAGACCTCTTCATCTAGTTTATTCTTGAACATTTTAGTCTGTTTTGATCCATTACCTCTGTATAAAATCATAAACTCCCTAAAATTATAATATTTGGGTTTTGTACAATCTTATTTGATGCTACTTTGTAATCTTTTATGTAAAAGGAATATCCCTTAAAATCAGTCTCTTGAAATGCCACTAAATGCTTGATTGAACACATTAAGATTTCCTCTGTCACAATAATTACATTCTTTTTAGTTTCATTATCACATGTAGTGTCATTTTTTGTGTGTGTAAGCTGCAATGACCATTCTTTCTTTTCATCTTCGTGCCTATTTAATTTAATCTGTAACCCATAACATGAGCTTTATTGTTTTCTTGTGGCCAACCTGTGGGACTTTCACTTCTGAATTCACATTCACTTTGAATTATTAACAACTTCCATGAACTGTTTCAGTTAACTTGAATTGTATACTGTTTCTCAGTAAAGATATTTCTAAAGCTTACTGGTGACTGCAGGACCTAGTAGCTTGCTTATTTACTTTAGTAGTTTTTTAATGGTTTGATATGGAGCTTGCAAGAAATTACTGTATTTTCTCCCACTGAATAAAATCCAGTGGCATTTTATAAACGAGACCATCCAGAAGCATTTTGCAAAATATACATAATAATCTTTTCCCCTTTTAGAATAGTGAAAGTGACCATTTGTTCTCACAAAGTAGCGGGCAGAATTATGAATTATGCAGTGTATAGATTGCTTTCTTTGCATTAATATTGATCAATTACAAAATAAATGCAGATTAGTCAGTCCCGATAGAAGGTTATTAACAGAAATAAGCAGTAGCAAATGTCTGATCACATACAATGTGAAGTGACTTGAAAAAATAACAATTACCATGTTTGTGTGAATTTTACATGGAATGGAATAGTTTTCATTGAACATTACTTTTCATTAAATATTACTAATTAGGTAATGATTCATCAGCTTACACATGCAGATAGCAAATGTCAAATTTCTGACAGATTGAATTCTTTAGACTTGAAAAAAGTCTTTGTACAAACACTGCTTTAAAGAGTTTTTGAAAATATGATGCTATAGATGAAACTGTCAAAAATCTCAGCAGTTATATATTCATGTGACACTGATATTATATTGTTTGTATAATAATTTTTAATTTTGCCGATCAATAGTGAAACTCTGATCGATTGTCCACCAATCTAAAGCATCTGATTCTTACTCCAAATGACTTGATCAATGATTGACACATTGGTCAATCTCAAAAACTGATGTTTTTATCTGCTTTTCTAAGCTTTACTGTAATTTATTTGTATTCCTCTTTTACGCAAAGAATTATGGTACTTGAGGAAGTGTACATATTTTCCTGCCAGAACTTTCCATAAACAGAAAGAAGGTTGTCCTAAGCAAAGAAAGTGAAGAAAGGAACATTTGGTTTTAAACTTGGCTTTTTAAACTGAGAAAATGGTATCTGATGAGTTGTTCTGTGCTTAGGATAAATGTATATGTTGTCCAGCTGTACTTGGAGTGGAAGAAAAGAAGATGCACCTAAGGTTGGGTTTACTTCGCACATCACATGCTCCTGCAGACGCTACTGTTACACAAGTGGTATACTGTTTATACTTGCGTGCGTATTTTGCGTTAATCAGGAGAATTCCACCTGGTGGCAGTGCAAGATATCATCACAGTGAGAAAACTGTCGGCTTCACTGTGTTATGAATTGCCTGAGATGTCCATTAAACTCTGAGGACACCTTGCCACAATATCTCTGTAAAGGATGAACATTTAATGATTACATCCATTAATCCAGGGATACGCCCATTCCAGCAAGCATTGGGTGTGAGGCAGAAATGGACGCCTTGACGGGGCATCAGCTCATCACAAGGTGAATGAATACAAGCACTCCCATACACTAGCGTCATTTTAGCATCACCACATCACCAAACCTGCGTTTCCTGGAAGGAAATGGGAGCACACTGTGGGAAAACCACCAGGAAAATATGCAAACTCCAGGCAGAGAACACCATTGACAATTCTCCTTCTGAGGCAGTAGCGCTACCACTCTGCCACTGTGCTGCCACCACATGTGTAATTACTAACAGTATTCATTATTTAAATTAAGTTAACGACTTATCTGTAAAATGTAATATATGTACTTTAGTGCATTTTATCATGAAAATGATATTCAGTATAAATATAACGATTCTAAATGTGCAGAGTGCTGGAAAATCATATATTTAATGTGTTCTTTGTGGCAATTGTTGCTTGTTGTTGCTATCAGCTCATGAGGAAGGCCCTGGAAGCATGTAGCGAATAACAACGGGGTCAGTTTTAAGAAGACATTTAAGATGGTCTACTTTGATGAAAAAATAAAATTCGAGATTAAAGATGAAATTTCCACTTTAATCACAAAATAGATCTTTTCATCGTATCCGTAATTTTTTTTTCTGTGTGGCTCAAATATGCTGCTGTACATTCTGATGCTGTTGTGAAGGTGCAAAAAAAAAAAAAAAAAAAAGACGGCACAGAAGAGGTTATCTCAGACATTTGAAATGTATTGTGTCATTACGATTGGGAATAGGCGACGCTTGAATATAAAAACACCACAAATGCATTTGTATTTCAGCATATTGATTCACCACATCGAACCATTTATCAAACATCAAAGCATGTATATTGATCCTGTAGGATCTACAAAGCGGTTTGCTGTCACGTGAATTTCTGAGGACATTAAATGAGCGCTGGGAAACTGTGACAGCCGTGATTCATGCATGTACATGTTCTGAGTGTAAAGTATAAACTGGCCCTAAGGCAGATATTAATAAAGAAGGTCATTTAATAAGTTTAGACCTTTTCGTTTTATCCTTTAATTAAAACAGACTGTCTGAGTGTAGTGAATAAATGAGTGAGCGAGCGAGTGAGCTTGTATTAGTACAGCAATTTACATTTTTAACACTAGAGGATTGGTCTTCCCAGCATTTACCATTATTAATAGTGAGCTGCTGTTATTTTTACTATTATGTAATTAAAACATATTGCTGAAGGGATTTAAGCGACACACAAACACTGGCGAATCATGTCTTCTTGGTATCTTGTTACTTAATTTTTTTTATTCAGTTTTATTCTTGAATAAAAGCACACTTGTTATACCTTTAGAAAGTGTTTATTTTATATTCCAGTAACCATTTGAATGATATTAAATCTGTCTTTGCCTCTCTCGTGAAAGCACACACACATCCATGCATGACAATGCAATTATTTGAAAACACTATGTCATTTGAACACTGGACAAGATCGAAAAGAAAAATAATCTCCTCATTATGGTGCATAGTGCTGGGAATGCAGACAGACTTCTTCTTTTTGGGTGCATACACTGTCGGCATGGCACTGCCAGATCTAAATACTAGCGTGAAGAATTGCATGCGTACTGAAGTTTCTTTAGCTGCAGATGGAAGTTTCATATTATTTATATTGCCAGGCAGAGTTGTGTTGCAGTGCAGCAGTTTACTAGCCAGTAAGAAGGACATAAAGAAGTTGTCTGTTGTTACAGTTGTGCCTTTGTCCAGGAACAGCTTTATGACCACAGTTTCATAAAGTCTTTCTGTCATGGGATGACTGGGATCTTTTCCTAAATAAGGAGTAGCATTGCACAAGCACATGCAAATCTGTCATTTTTTCCACGTTCTGCATGGGTGATTTTGTTGTCAAAGCATAAATGCCGCATGATCGTCTAATAGCGGTCATGATGGTTTCGTATCCTTGATTGCCGGTACAACAGAATACTTTTGACCAGGCATAAACCACAGCACCAACTATGGTATTCGCTGCTTATGTGGAAAGAATGGAGATAAACGCCATCAACTCAGAGAGGGAGAGGCAAGCTTGTTGTACCACATGAATGTGACTAAGAGAATAAAACTGATTAAAAAAAAAAACACTTTTACAAGTAGCAAAACTTTCCAACTGGTGTTAACAGACTCAAATGAAATGTGTGTTTTTATTTTATAATAGTAATAGTAGCAGCTCACTACTCCAAAATGAAAAATTTAGGAAAGACTTGGGATTGAACATAGAACCTCTTGATTTAGAGACAGTTGTTCTTACCTCTATACCACCCATGCAGTTGATAAATGGGCTTTGGTTTTTACATATTGACAGCAAAATGTAAATTGAATAATTTATTTTTTTTGGTTATATTCTTGAATAAAGGTGCACCTGTTTTGTTATATTTTTTCTGAAAGTGTTTGATATTTAAACTTCACTCTTCACACATTATACATTTCATGTCAACATTTTATAAATTTTTACTATAACCTGAAAAAAGTTTTAATTATGTCTTCAACATTTCTTGCCTTGCATTTCCTGTCATTCAGCTTTTATCCAGATTGTTGTAGAAATGGAACACATATGAAATGTATGTATTCCAAATATGGATATATCATTTACCCTATTCAACTCCAGGCACCTCACACCCAGATGAACAGACTTGAGCTGAGGGAACTTTAGTTGTGTGGGTAGGGGATGGGATAGTTAGCTGATTTTGCTGATTGACGAATTTGCAAAACAAAGATCGCTGATGAAGAGGTGAGAAGGAATTTAAGGTTGCCGAGCATTATGCCTTCTTTTGTAGGCTTCAGGGATTCTAGTGTTAATTATAAAAGGAACAGTTTTGTAAAAAGCCAAATTTGTGTATTTTACATGTAATCTTGTTAGGCATGTTAGCCTTATTTCTTCTTGCTAAACATTCTGTAAACATTGTATTAGAACTGTGGCTTATAATTGTGAGAAATGTTTTATTTTCTTTTATGTCATGTGTATTATGGATAAACATTTGTGTATGCGTTTTATTAGTTAAAATATATATTTTAAATAGATTTTTTGTTTTAATATTTTATGGTCACTGAACAATTTGCGTACAAAATTTCATTTTGTTAATTAAAGTAGAACAGGTAGGTAACAGCGTGAGGTTTAATTATGAAAATATGACTTAAATATAGAGCATACTGTAAGTCTCATACACAGCTGGTTAACCAGGAAGTTACTGTTAAAAAATAAAATAATAACAAAAGCAATCTGTATTGGAATCAGCCAATTCTAGTAATGTTTCCTGTGCTGTTCTAACGAAACATCCTACCCATCGAAGTGATCTACTCACTGATAGTACGCATGCGCAGAGCATTACGGTTTACTGCATAGGTATTTACTGTCAACATTTTATAAGTTGTATATTTTGCATGTGTGACTTTTAATCTTGTACAGGCCATTGTATCCATGCACGAGTAATGACCGTCTTGTGAAATGTTTGCATCAGGCTGTGTCTCTTTCGGGCAATAAATGATGCATATAAAATAAATTGAGAAATTTTAACATTTCCTTAAATTTGATAGACGGCTTCTAAATACAACATGTTAAATGATGACATGGTATAACGTTATAAGTTTAATGTTACGACTTACAATAAATGGAAATAAACTATGGTAGGATACTTCGACAAAGTAGGACAAATCGTCAGAACACTGTGTTGTGCTCGGCTGGTAACATCACTCCAAAGGAGATCCACCAAATAAACAGGCTAATTAAAAGGGCATGCTGAGTTATAGAACACATTCTGGGTGCCCTGAAGATAGTAGCAAAGGAGAAATTTAAAACATAACTGAGTGTCATTATGAATAATGCTGCACATTATCTCTACATAACACTAAGTACTTTCAGCAAACAAGTTATTCAGCAAGTAAGTGTCAAGAAATGCTGCAGTTATTCCTTTATGCCAACATCAACACTTTTGTGTAATGCCTCGTTGTGATTGTGACAGCCAAGTCAGAACTTTCCTTCCTTTTTAATTTTCTTCATTTATATTAGACTTTATTTTTTCTTCAGTTATTTATAGAAAATGTAAAGGAATAAATGTGATACGTACAAATGTCAAGATGAATTGAAATATTCCCCTTTCTAGAAATCATGCCCAAGGCCCAGTTTTTTGGTGGAAAACTCACCTCAAAATAATCAGAATTAAACTCTGCTAATTTTGATAAATGAGTAATATTTTGAAAAATGGTGACCATTGGTAATAAAAATATTTTATATACTAAGTCTTAATAAAAGTTTTTCATATTACTTTTGATAGAAATCTATCATACATTTTTGCAGACATCTTAATGTGTTGATAATCTGTATTGGCTGTCATAAAATGGTACTAGTATACTCTTACTTTGAGCAGTGTTTTATAGGATTTTAAACAATGTTAATTCCTTAATACATTTTAAGCAGCATTGTATTATACTTTAGTTATTCCCTATTTATTTGAGAAATATATACACTGTGCACCGCTAAAAGGAGTGTGACAGCTTTAATGCATGATTAAATGGAAGGCTTTATTTAATGATTGTGGAACCAAATTATATAAATTAAATATGTACACTGTTAATATATAAATTGCCACCAGGTTGCATAGGTGGTGTCTCTGTGTCTGATAAAGAATATAATAGGTTGTGATGTACATGCTTTTCTGTTCATTGTCTCATCCCACTTTTGTTTTTCTCACTATTGGAAAGGTCACTTTGTATCTTAGTAAACAATGCCATTCTGCTGTCATCTGAAAGAAAAACAGACAGTTCATTAGAAAAGTGTGATTTTCTTTTATAGCAAGTGTACATCATTTTTTTGCAATAATCTTAGATAAATCTTACTTTGTTCTTATTTATGTGCTTGGTTGCATTTCATTGTTAAATTGTAATGTTTTGTCTATTTCAAATGTTTTTTGCAAGTTTTATTCCACACTTATGCATATACAAGAGTTCTATTCATGCACAATGGAGATTGGCAGGTGACATCCACACCCAACATTGGCTGCTATGGCTCTGTGTTGTCACACTGGCTACACAAAGCATCATGGAGTTGTGAGAAAAAATGTTTGTCTAAGCTGGCTGACAAGTGAATTTTCAGTGAAAAATTCAGTAAACAAGTTCACCTTCAAATTTATAGCAAAAAAACGCTTTGATACCTTTCACAGTAGATCAACTCTACTCTAGTGTCTTGTCCTAATGAAGTATATGTTCCTTGAAATACCAGTACATTTTTGCTGAATTGTAATTGAGGTGTCATACAATTTTTTGTTTTAACCTGTACTTTTTATTGCCTAGAATAAGAGCAGATCAGATGTATTGAAGATAGACATCTTACAGTTGTTTAATTTAGCAAAGCGGTTAGAAATTCTGTACATAAAATGTCATGAACAGTAATTAGACTAAACAAATAATAGTGGCAGTTTGATAAAATACTATGTTGTTAAGTAGGAATAGAAAATACTTGCAAAATATGTTTTTCCCCTTTGTGTTCATGGATAATAAAATAACTCCTAAAAGTCTCTTGATTATAATTTGCAGCTAGATTGAATAAAAAAAGTGGTGAATTATTAACAAGTACTATGGTATATGGCTGTTAAATTACCTAAACATTGTAGTTTGAGATTTAAAGTAAATATTCTAATATGCTTGAATGTGGCTTATATCCTGTGGGTGATGCATATACTTTAGTACTGGATATGCATTTTTATCTTATTATTCATGTTTTCATTTTTGCTTGTGGTACATTTGCAAAGCATGACATGCTTATGACTCATGCACAGCTGTTTGAATTAAGAGGGGAAAACGGTAGCCTCAAATTGATGTGACACTGGTAAACACAGCCTTTCATAAAAAATAGGATTGTCAGCAGGCATCAATTGAAAACACAGTTTTGCATACAACTGGACAAGATGTTCAATACTTCTCAGCATGAAAGACCATTCTAGAGTTGTAGGGTGAAGTTTGTAATCAGTGAATAACAGCTAAGACTAAACTCATTTTCCTTTTTTCCTGCCCATTATAGTTACAGAAAAAAATTAGTTCAGGTGAGGTTAAAAAGTGCATCATGCTATTTTATATTTATACTGTTATCTTCTACTAAACGGTGGTCCAGATCTAATTATGCAATTTTCATTACTCTGTAATTTATTACGTTCATTACATAAAAAATCATCTGAAAAATCCCGGACCATCGAGAAGTGTGCGAACTCACAACATGAAGAATCGTCTTCGCGCCAAACTGGAATCATCCCCAAATAAATTAAAGTCATCCTGACTATCTGGATCTGCATAATTAGATCTGGACCACCCTGTACATAATAAAATGCTACTGTGTGTGTGTGTGTGTGTGTGTGTGTGTGTATGTTTATGTTTGATTGTTACCTCCGAGCAATCTGATGTGTTAGTTTGGCTTTGGTCTAATTGGTCAGTTTGCCTATGGTGACTCAGTGGTAGGGATGTTGACAGGGCAGTTTGGCTTAGGTCTAATCTATCTGTTTGGCATTGGTGATACAGTGGCAGGAATAATTACGCAGTGCATTCAGGATGTAAAGTTAATTTCCTAACTGTGATTTTACATTTTTTTTTACAAAAATGGAGCCGAAATGAAGCATTTCAATGACATCAAAGTTAATAGCCTACTGAGAGATGTTGAGTTGCTAACTACTAAAAAGGCTCTATTTCAGTCACCTTCAGACATGGAAGTATTCTCAAGAATACAAATGTTTTCAGAGCTGTGAGAGCCCATTAACCATTGGTGATACTTAAAATGCTGACAAGGAGGCAAAAAAGGCACTTTGAAATGAAAGTGCCTGAAAAGCAGTCTTTACAGGAATGCCCTCGAGAAATGGAATGTTGTGTAAGAGAGTTTGGGACATATGAGGATAAGGAGGAAAGTCTTAGGAGGAACACTGAAGATGCACATAGAGCGACAGAGATAAAATAATAAATCATTTTTAAAATATCTTATAATGTGCTTATGAATTGTGCTCTGTTGCTTAAAAGACTCAAATATTTGAGTCATACGCCTTCCAAAAAATGTAATTCTTAGTACATGCAAAGTGACAAGATGAAAGAGAAAGTGTATCAGGAGACACTATATTGCTTTTAATATGAATAATTAGGGGGCTCAACCCCCAGATCAATTCGCTCGCCAACCCCTGGGTAGATGCTATATGCTAGCCACTTTGCAGGTCTGCCGCTTGCATATGGGGAAGCAGACGTACAATTTAAACATTATTTTCATGGGAATTGTTACATATGGATAATAAAACTAACTATTTTACATTGCAGCAAGTAACCATTGTAAAAAATAGTAAAACGTAATAAATTGAAAGGAAAATGTTTCATGTTGCGTTAGAGGTATTCGTTGCGTTATACATTTTATGTTCTGTTTGGCTTTGAAATCAACATGCAAATACTTTTAAACTTACACTTTAACTGTAAAACTTCAGTAAAAACAATATTTGGAACTAACTTTTTGTCCATGTCACATTGAATTTTTATTTTGTGTTCGGACTTACATCCTGACAACGCAACGTGAGTGAATATCACTTCTTTCTCTCTAATAACTAAACCAACTTTCGATGCTTGTCCCTGTCATTTGTTGCCAAAAGCTATTCTAAAGGGAAACTGTAAATATTTTAATAAGAATGTCATCTCCTTTTGTGACTAATGTTATACGCGGAAGTTGTACTACATTACCTTTCTTGTTGCCTGTTAAAATTTTACTTTGGAATTGTTCGACCAATTTTGAATACAGCTAATCTTGTCCTATTGCATAGCCCGTCACTCATGCGTAAATTAAGCAATAACATTACAATACATCCTTCTTTCAACAGTAATTCAGTCGGTGTAAGATCGGTCGGTGTTAATGGTTATAGATATTCTACGGGATATTGTAAGTTGTTTTCATCTTTCAAAATTTTTAAGAGCTGAGAGCACTGAAACTGTCTGACAAAAGCAATTACATGAATGAGATGCGAGAGGACTGTGGGCGGGGGCTGTTAACCGAAAATGGTTGAGAGGAGGGTGGGACCAACTTGAAAAAATCTCTTGGCAATAGACTTGTCTTGTCTCAAGATTTTCTTTTATAATAGACATACAACCACAAATATAAAGTTGGGACAGTAGGAAAAATACTAATCAATCAATCAATCAATCAACATTTATTTATATAGCACATATTCATAGAAAAAAATGTAGCTCAAAGTGCTTTACAAAATGAATAGAAAAATAGAAGACACAATAAAAAATAAACATAAGTCAACATTAATTAACATAGAATAAGAGTAAGGTCTGATGGCCAGGGTGGACAGAAAAAACAAAAAAAAACTCCAAAGGCTGGAGAAAAAAATAAAATAATAAAAAAAATAAGACAAAGAAGAGTGATTTGTAAACTCTGTTCACTGTGTACTGTATTG
>NC_053160.1:123131959-123139459 GCF_016835505.1 Polypterus senegalus | reverse complement strand
CTGTGAATACTTCTGTACCTGTGATTTCTCAGTTTTTTTATTTTTAATAAATTTGCAAAAACCTCAAGTAAACTTTTTTCACGTTTTCATTATGGGGTGTTGTGTGTAGAATTCTGAGGAAAAAAATTTATTTAATCAATTTTGGAATAAGACTGTAACATAACAAAATGCGGAAAAAGTGATGCGCTGTGAATACTTTCCGGATGCATTGTAAATAATTTTTTACGGGTGTGATTATGTGAAAAACAAGAGAAATATTTGTAGTAGAGTTTGTGACAAAATCTAGTTTGCTATAAAAAAACACATTCATTTCCTTTTATATACCATGTCACAGCCATAGAAATATATGGTCATTTATTTTTTAGAAGCCCACTTAAGCAGGAAAGACCATCAGGAATACTGTTAATCTCATTGATAAGAAGGTTGAATGCTCCACTATCAAAGGCTACACATTTGGCATGCATTTGCGACTGCATAAAGCTATGTTGTCATCTTGATGAATTAACTGCAGCAGGATAAAGAATCATATTTGTTCCATGAAGTGAATATAACATGAGCTCACTTGGCCATGTTAGCATAAATGACATATGCAATATGGCTGCCCTTCCACACTATGCTTTCCTACTATGTTGGGTTACGACTATTCACTGATATTTAGTTTGTTCCAGCAAACAATGGTGCATTACCCAAAAAGTACTGTAGATTAGTATGTGACTGGTGCAAAGTTAAGATCAGATTGGTTACAATTGCAGGCTTTTTATGGAAATACATTTGTTAAAGCTCAAATTGATATTTCATCATGGTTTTCACCCTTCGACTCAAATTTAAGGATTTTGGGGGAACTGCTAATATCAGTTTGAGGGATGTAGGTTTGGTGGTAACTAGTGTCCAGAACGCCGATTCAGGACTAAACCATAAAAGAATAGTCTACTAGTATGGGCTTGTTTTACCATTTCATGACAGGGGTGAAAGAATTGGAAAGTTGAAACTATTTCATTTCCTCCAGGCTGAAACACACTTATTTTATTGTAAAGTAAATGTCCCTTTATCTTGGCTAAGTCTCTAGCATTACATTTGTTACTGCTGTTTTTTGATAAAGTACCTCATATGCCATATGTGAGTAAACTGTACTTTCCTCAGCTTTGCTTCCCTTCTCGGTATCCTTCTATGGCATTTGGTGTCAATGTCCAAGCTCTCTACCTGGTGCATGTGGAATGACATTTGAGATACTGGGAGCATTGGAATCAATGGATGGGAAAATTCTGTCAGCCGATTAGATGGTCCATGACAGATTCTTCTTTAGGGTACCTAGGAAGAAATGAGTAACCAGCTGGCCTAGTTCTCCTGGAATGTGTCTTTGACTGTGTTTCTTCCCTGAAGTTTTATCGTTTTTCTATTAACTATACCCGATACCAGCAAAAAATGATGCACAACTTAGATATGCCATTTTGAATGTTGTTATACTTTTTATATATAATATAATTAATAAATATAAAATTTGCAGTATCAAGTAAAGCTCTTTATTTTGCTTTAATATTCTTGTCTAGATTAATATTTATTAACTTTTTTTTAATCTTGCAGTCTGTTTCATCCAAAACACATTCTGCTGTCTCCTCAAACAGTGTGGATGATGTATTGTCTGTGGGTGCTGTTCTGAAGGCCTTATCACCAAGTGAGAGAGAGTGCGTGGAAACACTTGTTGGTATGGGTTACCCTTCAGACAGTGTCATAAGAGCTATTCAGAAACAAGGACAAAATGTGGATGAGGTAATGCAAGCCTTTGTATTCATTCTTGCTTTACTTATTTATTTTTTAAATTATCTTTTTTATTCATCTTACCATTTTTTAAAATTTAATTCAGATTACCATTCAGTATTTTAATTTTTCAAACATCGGTAAAATATATTGGAATAGTGCATCTCTGAGTCACTTTTGTGATGTGCCCTGCTTTATATTATGACACAGTGTATAACATCTTCCATAGGTTAATGTGGCAATACAAGATTCTCAATGATGATGACTTGCAAAACAGTTACCTGGTTTCAAGGGTTAATTTAGGTTCTGTCTTGCTTTATATATTGCATGAAAGCATTGTCACATAGATGAAGCAATTTGGAAGCAGGTTATTTAATTTGTCTTGAATTTTGCATCTGTTTTTTTATATTGTCTTTGTGGTATTTATGTCTTTCTTTGTCAACTTACCTCTCACTCACTTTGACATCTCACCCCCAGTTTTGCTCCATGCAGTTCTTTATGGTTGACAACTTCCAAGGATTTTGAGTCACGTTGTACAATCTCATCTGTGTCATTAAGAGACCGAACAAGATTCCATAGTTTTCTTAAGTGACGCCACTCAGTCTTCTGTTTTTAGAACTTGCATGTGTTTCTTTTTCATAACTTTCTATAATTGCATACTCATAACATTGAAGTATTACCTTATAAGGAAAAAAAATATTTTTAATACAAGTCACTTAATTTAAAATTTCAATTTATTTGTCTTTTGGTAGGTGGGTTACTGTAATGAAATTGTAAGATTTTTTTTAAAAATAATTATAAAGAAACCAAAGAAACTTGGTAAACAGTGGAAATAAAGGATACAGAAATTTTTGTTAAAGTAGTGGAGTGCTTTCTAATGTACTTCTAATTTAAATGTTCTGTGTTTTTCAGGTGTTGGACTATCTTCTGGTGTATGGACGATTGTGTGAGAGAGGTTTTGATGCAGGCTCTGTCGAGGAATGTCTAGATAGATATTCATGTTCAGAGGAAAAAGTAAGTTTGAATTGTTGTCCTAATTTCATTTTGTAATTTACAATGATGAAAAGGATTAGCACAGCTTTTTGTGTACTGATATTGAAAATATAGTGCATTATATTGGTTTTCATTCAGTCTTAGCAATTTGAAAATTAAGCTACCCAGAACAATACTTGCTGTTTCACATTTTAATGGCTGGGCAGTACTAAAGAAAACTTTTAATTACATGTTACTAGAAGTATAAGAAAATCGCAAATAGTTGTTTTATACTAAATAATGGAATATATATGAAGTGCTGAATTTTAGTTAAGGATTGCAAGGAATGTGCATTTTATTTACATATCCAGTACAGTCTGACTTAAAAAATCTGCAATATCATGCTGCTATTTAAATAGACAAAAACTGAAATGAAGGACTATAGTTTTTGTTGATTTTATTAAAATTAGAGAGGATTGGAGCAAAGTATATTGCTACTGAGAGAATTATAAATGTGAGGTATAAGTTTTCTAATTAACATTGTATTCTCTTATCACAATGCTTCATGTGTGGAAATATATATATATATATATATATATATATATATATATATATATATATATATATATATATATATATATATATATATATATATACACTCTCCTAAAAGGATTATTAGGAACACCTGTTCAATTTCTCATTAATGCAATTATCTAATCAACCAATCACATGGCAGTTGCTTCAATGCATTTAGGGGTGTGGTCCTGGTCAAGACAATCTCCTGAACTCCAAACTGAATGTCAGAATGGAAGAGAAAGGTGATTTAAGCAATTTTGAGCGTGGCATGGTTGTTGGTGCCAGACGGGCCGGTCTGAGTATTTCCCAATCTGTTCAGTTACTGGGATTTTCACGCAACCATTTCTAGGGTTTACAAAGAATGGTGTGAAAAGGGAAAAACATCCAGTATGCAGCAGTCCTGTGGGCAAAAATGCCTTGTTGATACTAGAGGTCAGAGGAGAATGGGCCGACTGATTCAAGCTGATAGAAGAGCAACTTTGACTGAAATAACCACTCGTTACAACCGAGGTATGCAGCAAAGCATTTGTGAAGCCACAACACGCACAACCTTGAGGCGGATGGGCTACAACAGCAGAAGACCCCACTGGGTACCACTCATCTCCACTACAAATAGGAAAAAGAGGTTACAATTTGCACAAGCTCACCAAAATTGGACAGTTGAAGACTGAAAAAATGTTGCCTGGTCTGATGAGTTTTGATTTCTGTTGAGACATTCAAATGGTAGAGTCAGAATTTGGCGTAAACAGAATGAGAACATGGATCCATCATTCCTTGTTACCACTGTGCAGGTTGGTGGTGGTGGTGTAATGGTGTGGGGGATGTTTTCTTGGCACACTTTAGGCCCCTTAGTGCCAATTGGGCATCGTTTAAATGCCACGGGCTACCTGAGCATTGTTTCTGACCATGTCCATCCCTTCATGACCACCATGTACCCATCCTCTGATGGCTACTTCCAGCAGGATAATGCACCATGTCACAAAGCTCGAATCATTTCAAATTGGTTTCTTGAACATGACAATGAGTTCACTGTACTAAAATGGCCCCCACAGTCACCAGATCTCAACCCAATAGAGCATCTTTGGGATGTGGTGGAACGGGAGCTTTGTGCCCTGGATGTGCATCCCACAAATCTCCATCAACTGCAAGATGCTATCCTATCAATATGGGCCAACATTTTTAAAGAATGCTTTCAGCACCTTTTTGAATCAATGCCACGTAGAATTAAGGCAGTTCTGAAGGTGAAAGGGGGTCAAACACCGTATTAGTATGGTGTTCCTAATAATCCTTTAGGTGAGTGTATATATCTATGTTAATAAAAGGCAAAGCCCTCACTGACTGACTGACTGACTGACTGACTGACTGACTGACTCACTGACTCATCACTAATTCTCCTAGTTCCCGTGTAGGTAGAAGGCTGAAATTAGGCAGGCTCATTCCTTACATCTTACTTAAAAAAGTTAAGCAGGTTTCGTTTCGAAATTCTACGCGTAATGGTCATAACTGGAAGCTATTTTTCTCCATATATACTGTAATGAAGTTGAGCTGGATGGCTGTGGGGGGGCGGAGTTTCGTGTGACATCATCACACCTCCCATGTAATCACGTGAACTGACTGTCAACGCAGTACGTAGAAAATCAGGACGAGCTCAAAAAAGCGCTGAAGAAAACATGCATTATATAATTGAGAAGCCAGTGAAACAATAAGAAGCGAGCGACTGACATATACATCCATATTCATGAGTGCTGCTACTTCGGAAACAAAGCACGGTGTAAACCTAAAGTTTAAATTAAGTTCATAGACAGGCTGCCGCTGGCGTTTGTAATTTAGTGCCTGCCCATATAAGGCCGTCCGTCAGCGGCAATCCAATAGAAACACTGCCGCTAAATATTCACGGGTGAAGGACTGTGCTTATGCAGAGGAAGATGAGATGGTCAGGGTGGTGTTTGGCACAAACTCAGAGAAACTGCGAGAGAAGCTTTTAAGTCCCGGGTCTTAGCTAACATTACATACAGCCGTGGACATCACACGAGTTGGCACCAGCACAGCTGGGAACCTTCGATGCATGAACACCAAGCGGCTCACGTGAACTGACGCAGTGCACAGACAAAAAGCAACAGTTCCAAAGAGTGCTGAACAAAAACCGAATTACACAATTGAGAAGGCAGCAAAAAAATACAAAGCGTCTGATACATAGAATCATATTCATAAGTGCAGCTACTGTGGAAACAAAGCACATGGTGGAAAAAGTCAATGTCCCGCTAAAGGAAGACATTGTAAAAAACCCCGTACATGCAGTGTGTCACATCTCAGATAAAGAGGAAGACGAGCTGTTTATTGATGCAGTAAGAAACGAATCGATGAATGGAACCTCTTATCTTTACAGCGATTGACAAACACGGAATGTAACTTGAACACAACACATCGTACAAATACGACCTGATTGAAAGAAATAATGATAATCAAATCCTTGATGACAGCAACACTCAATAACACTCACAAAACAATTACTGTATATTGACAATCATGTTACGTTATTTTTAAAATGTTCCCTTTTCTTTTTCATAACTTCTTTAACACACTACTTTTCCACTGAATATATATATATATATATATATATATACCTCGATCTACATACTCTCAAATAGACAAGCCACACGCCGTGGCTCAATTGTAGAGGCTTTGCCTCTAGCACCGAAATCCGAGGTTCGATTCCCAAGAGAGGATGTACTGAGTATGTACCCGCGCTTCCCGATTCATTTTAATCTCGCATCTCCTTGGTTTGGGACGTATGAAAAAATATGCAGTTAACGCAGAATCATGTTACGTTATTTTTAAAATCTTTCCTTTTCTTAGCACAAGCACAGCTGAGAAGCTTTGATGCATGTACTCCATAACAAAAAATAACGCATTTAATCACACTTTCAATTCCAAGCAAAGGGGAACTTTTGTCAATGCATGATTTCCTGGTATATTGATTACACTGTTGCACACATCACAGCTACAAAAATGTTAGAGTCGGAATGAATCGCGTTCCTACGACTGATCGGAGGATTATTTCATTTCAAAAAACTACCCGAGCGAAGCCTTGATAAAAGCATGGTTTTGTGCACACTGAAAAGCAAGCAAAATTAGATGCATTACAGAAAGCGGACTTTACTGGGGATCATTGGACTTCCGTAATTCTAATTACATCTAATTACAAAATGTTCAATGATCACACTGTTTTAGCCTAATGTACAAAATAATTTTGGCTAAGGTTACTCAGAGTTTAAAGATTAAGTTGGTCAAATTACCTTTTATGTTTCTGACTTATTTTTTTAAGAAGAAAAACTACACTTTATGTTGAAATTTTGGTTATTATTATTTAAAAACAATACCATTCTGAAAATGTACTTAAAGTACTTAAACTACCACTTTATTTTTAAGTCTGCCCAATTTTAACCAGGGATGATATTTTTGTTTCTGTTTTGAATTCAAATGCAGTTTAAAAGCATTTTTTTTCAGAAATTAAAAGAGCTTGCGTTTACAATATTCATGTCCATGTCTATTATTTGATTCTGTCGCCCACTAAAACCCTTTTAAATTAAAAAAAAAACATTTGCGATTTGGGGCAAATTTACGTGTGCGATTACCTACGATTAATCAAGATTAATTATTACACAGCCTCTAATTAATTGGATTAATTTTTTTAATCGCGTCCCACCCCTAATATACAGTGGTGTGAAAAACTATTTGCCCCCTTCCTGATTTCTTATTCTTTTGCATGTTTGTCACACAAAATGTTTCTGATCATCAAACACATTTAACCATTAGTCAAATATAACACAAGTAAACACAAATTGCAGTTTTTAATGATGGTTTTATTATTTAGGAGAATAAAAATCCAAACCTACATGGCCCTGTGTGAAAAAGTAATTGCCCCTTGTTAAAAATAACCTAACTGTGGTGTATCACACCTGAGTTCAATTTCCGGAGCCACCCCAGGCCTGATTACTACCACACCTGTTTCAATCAAGAAATTACTTAAATAGGAGCTGCCTGACACAGAGAAGTAGACCAAAAGCACCTCAAAAGCTAGACATCATGCCAAGATCCAAATAAATTCAGGAACAAATGAGAACAGAAGTAATTGAGATCTATCAGTCTGGTAAAGGTTATAAAGCCATTTCTAAAGCTTTGGGACTCCAGCGTACC
>NC_053160.1:123119459-123129459 GCF_016835505.1 Polypterus senegalus | reverse complement strand
ATGGCCTAAGACCTTAACAGCTTACAGAAAGTAGGCATTTAAGGTCACAGTTCTAAAAACGCAGGACACTAAAGAGACTTGTCTACCGACCGTGAAAAACACCTAAAGAAAGATGCCCAGGGTCCCTGCTCATCTGTATGAACGCTGCATTAGGCATGCTGCAGGGAGGCATGAGGACTGCTGATGTGGCTAGGGTAATAAATTGCCATGCGTCTGGACTGTCAGACGCCCAAGACAGCGCTACAGGGAGACAGGAAGGACAGCTGATCATCCTTGCAGTGAAAGAGCCCGGATCTCAATCCCATTGAGCACGCTCTGGGACCTGTTGGATCGTGCAGGGTGAGGGCTAGGCCATTCCCCCAGAAATGTCCAGGAACTTGCAGGTGCCTTGGTGGAAGAGTGGGGTAACATCTCACAGCAAGAACTGACAAATCTGGTCCAGTCCATGAGGAGGAGATGCACCTGCAGCATTTCAAGCAGCTGGTGGCTACACCAGATACCGACTGGTACTTTTGATTTTGAGCCTCCCTTCATTCAGGGACACATTGTGAAACATTTTTAGTTTATGTCTTATGGTGTTGACTCTTTTACTGTTCATGCAAATATTTACACATTAAGTTTACTGAAAGTAAAAACAGTTGGAAAGTCAAAGGACGCTTTTTTTTTGAGT
Organism: Polypterus senegalus; assembly: GCF_016835505.1. Classification (NCBI taxonomy): domain Eukaryota; kingdom Metazoa; phylum Chordata; class Cladistia; order Polypteriformes; family Polypteridae; genus Polypterus; species Polypterus senegalus. Next base: position 123,128,789 of record NC_053160.1, on the reverse strand, counting down.
ATACACATAAGACAGATATATAGACAATAACATACACACACAAATTATATATATATGTGTGTGTGTGTGTATATATCTGTATTTACAATGTAGATAGGTGTGTGTATGTGTGTATATATATATATATATATACATATATATATATATATATGTATATATACATACTCAGCAAAAAAGAACGGCTCTTTACTTTCAATGAAACTTAATGTGTAAATATTTGTATGAACACTAAAAGAGTCAACACCATACAAGACACAAACAAAAATGTTTCACAATGTGTCCCTTGAAACGAAGGGAGGCCCAAAACTCAAAAGTACCAGTCAGTATCTGGTGTGGCCACCAGCTGCTTGAAGTACTGCAGTGCATCTCCTCTCCTCATGGACTGGACCAGATTTGTCGTTCTTGCTGTGAGATGTTACCCCACTCTTCCACCAAGGCGCCTGCAAGTTTCTGGACATTTCTGGGGAATGGCTTGTAGCCATCGATCCAAATCGATCCCGGCCCAGGATACAGGCCTTGGTGTAAAGCTCATTCCTTCGACGATAAACACGAATCCGTCCATCACCCTGGTGAGACAAACCGTGACTCATCAGTGAAGAGCACTTTTGCCACTCCTGTCTGGTTCAGCAATGGTGGGTTTATTGCCCATAAGGGCGTTGTTGCTGTTGATGTCTGGTGGGACCTGCCTTACAACAGGCCTATAAGCCCTCAGTCCAGCCTCTCTCAGCCTATTGCGGACAGTCTGAGCACTGATGGAGGGATTGTGTGACTCGGGCAGTTGTTGTGGCCCTCCTGTACCTGTCACGTAGGTGTGATATTCGGATGTACCGATCCTGTGCAGGTGTTGTTACCGCGTGGTCTTCCACTCGCGAGGATGATCAGCTGTCCTTCCTTTCTCCCTGTAAGCTGTCTTAGAAGTCTCACAGTGCTGATATGGCAATTTATTGCCTAGCCACATCAGCAGTCCTCATGCCTCCCTGCAGCATGCCTAATGCACGTTCCGCATGATGAGCAGGGGACCCTGGGCATCTTTCTTTGGGTGTTTTTCACAGTGGTGAACAAGTCTCTTTAGTGTCCTCGCGTTTTTAGAACTGTGACCAAATGCCTACTTTCTGTAGCGGTTAAGGTCTACTGACCTTCATTCCACAGGTGCATGTTAATTAGTGATTATGGTTAATTGAACATGCATGGAAAGCATTGTTTAAACCCTTTACAATGAAGATCTGTAAAAGTTATTTGGATTTTAAAAATTATTGTTGAAATACAGTCCTGAAAAGGGACGTTCTTTGCTGAGTGTAATATATATACAGTATATATATATATGTATATATATATATATATATATATATATATATATATATGTATGTATATATATATATATATATATATATATATATATATATATATATATATATATATATACACACAGTCCCTGACAAAAGTCTTGTAAAGCTTGTGTACAAATTGACCTGAAGTGCGCTAAAATATATTTCTAATCAAGATTTTGTTACAAGAAATGGGTCATTTCAATCCCATCAACTTTTGTAATAATGTTTTAGTGCAAAACAAAGCTGACAAAAGTATTCTAATATTCACAGCTTGGTAAAGCCCGGTGAGCAATTTTGTAGACATAAGTGTTGTCTCCTTGTCATATGAGCTTCACCTGTGACTAATAATGGATCAATTAGGTCTCAGGTGTGTATAAAAGGAACCCCAGTACACTAGACCTTCACATCAACTGCAACTAGACCTCTGCAAACATGCCTAAGATTCACCCTGAGACTAAAGTGTTGATTATCAAGAGGCTGAAGACCAAATCCACTGCTGATGTGGCAAACACCTTCAATGTGTCTCAGCGTCAAGTTCAGAGGATAAAAAAAAGATTTTAAGAGACTGGAGCGTTTTGACAAGCACAGGTCAGGAAGACCCATAGAGACAACTTCGAGGACCTTTTGGCTCGAAAATCCAAAGGCCAGCCCATTTTCCACTGCAGCAGAGCTCCACGAGACCTGGTCACCTGAAGTCCCTGTGTCAACCAGAACAGTTTGTCAGATTCTGTCTCGAAATGGCCTCCATGGTCGAATCAGTGCCCATAAGCCAGCACTAAACAAAAGACAATTGAAAAACCGTGTGGCATTTGCCAAGGCCCACAGCCTGCTAAAGGATGGGCAGCTGGAAAAGTGGCAGAAGGTGGATTTTTCAGATGAATCTTCTGTTGAATTACACCACAGTCACTGCAAATATTGCAGGAGACCTACTGGAACCCGCATGGAGCCAAATTTACCAGAAAACAGTGAAGTTTGGTGGAGGCAAAATCATGGTCTGGGGTTACATCAGTATGAGTGCATAGAAGGTTGCAGGTGGAAGGCAACGTAATAGTCTAAAATACCAAGAAATCCTAGCTACCTCTTATATTCACAACCATAAAAAAGGCCAAATTCTGCAGCAGGATGGTGCTCCATCGCATACTTCCATCTCCACATCAAAGGTTCCTTAAGCGAAGAAGATCAGATGCTCCAGAATTGGCCAGCCCAGGCACCAGCCATGAACATCATTGAGAACATGTGGGGTAGGATGAAAGGGGAAGCATGGAAGACGAAACCAAAGAATATTAATGAACTCTGGGAGGCATGCAAGACTGTTTTCTTTGCTATTCCTGATGACTTCATCAATAAATTGTATGAATCCTTGCCAAACCACATGCATGCTGTCCTTCAAGCTCATGGAAGTTATACAAGATATTAAATTTGGATATCACAGCACCACTACTTAATTTGCTGACATATTTTTGGAATTGCAGTGAAGTTGTTCATTTTCTGTATAGGCGACAAACCTTTTGTCTTGCCCAAATTTGACCTTTCTGTCTTGATTAAATAATAAATCTTTTTTCAGTGAAACTAATTTATTTCAGAGCATTAAAAACATCATTTGGGAGGGCTTTAGCTTTTCATATGAGCTATTTCTAACACCAGTTGATTAATTAAAAGTCAGGTTAATACTTGGGAGTTTCTACAAAATAAGAGCGATAAGGCTTTTGTCAGGGACTGTGTGTGTGTGTGTATATATATATATATATATATATATATATATACATACACACACATGCTCTAAACATACACACAGGTATATATGTATGTGTCTATATGTGTGTGTATAGCTTTAGGTCACTGAGTGCAAGGAAAAAATAATAAAATGTAGTCTAAGTTATTAAACAGGTAAAACATTAGCGTTTTATGAAGTACAGGTACATTGAGCACTACTGGAGTGGTTGTGGGTAAACTACATTTTAAAACGGTTAGTAACAGAACAGGTAAGTAGTACTAACAGCAGCTAAAATGTATATGCATCATCTCTCGGTAGTTGATCCCTTTTGAAAGCTTACCACGAAGGCTGTGGTATAGAAATTACATTTTTCTAAGTGAGCGATCAAATTTCTGCCTCTGGTAATTACCTTACCGGCATTTAAAGAAAATTAGTTTTGTGTCCTCTGCAGTGTTAAGAGAGGCTTTGGTTTGGGATAAAGGAAAAAAGGTGTAAAAGAAGAATCTTGCCTTTTTCTTTTATATATATATAAAGAGATGTGTTAAGCTGGCTTGATATGGCGCCTTTAGGGGACAGTCGCGGTGGGTCTTGTGTAGACTGGTGAGGCGTCCCTGCCATTGTCGGCTGTGATAGCACTGTCAGTCCTTTACTCCTGTGCGTGTCTTCATAATCCGAGGACAGCGACCTCATAATCGTATACGTGCAAAAGAAAGTGTGAATCGCCTTAATATTAGTTTGCCGCAATGTAGAAAAGGGGTCCCATGTTTGCACGTCTGGGCTATAGCTCAGGGGGAGGATGAAAAAAATTAAAAGTGATCACTTTGACTTAAGGCAGAAGCAGTCCAGCGTCTCAAAGGCGGCACAGCTATGCAGCAAGACCGGCTACTCGACTTTCTCTGGGCAGGAGACCCCATTTTTTGCAGACTCGTTCACGTGATCAAAAGTCTCAGCGCTCTTTGGAGGTCATTCATATATCTATACTAATAAAAGGCAAAGCCCTGACTGACTGACTGATTCACTGACTGACTGACTCACTCACTGACTCATCACTAATTCTCCAACTTCCCGTGTAGGTAGAAGGCTGAAATTTGGCAGGCTCATTCCTTACAGCTTCCTTACAAAAGCTGGGCAGGTTTCATTTCGAAATTCTACTCATAATGGTCATAACTAGAAGCTATTTTTTTCCATTTACTGTAATGGAGTTGAGCTCGAAAGCTGTGGGGGGCGGAGTTTCGTGTGACATCATCACGCCTCTCACGTAATCACGCATTACATAGAAAACCAGGAAGAGCTACAAAAGCACTGAAGAAAACATGCATTATATAATTAAGAAGGCAGCGAAACAATTAGAAGTGAGCGAGTGACATATAAAACCATATTCAGTGGCTCACGTGAACTGACGCAGTGCGCAGACAAAAAGCAACAGTTCCAAAGAGTGCTGAACAAAAACCGAATTACACTGCTACGCTCAAATAGACAAACTGCACGCCGTGGCGCAATAGTAGAGGCTTCGCCTCTAGCGCTGACTTCGAGGTTCGATTCGAGAGGGATGCCTAAGTATGTACGCGCTTCTCGATTCATTTTAGCCTCGCATCCCCTTGGTTTGAGACGTATGAAAAAATATGCGGTTAACGCAGAAAGACAGATCACCAATTGAAGCTTTATGAATAATGGATACTTTATTCGCGATCAATGATTGTTTTGGTAAAGCCATACTCAGTGTATTCATTAGATGAGCGGTAAAAAAGTAAGAGCGAGGGAGGTAACTTATTGAGGCACACAGGCAAAACCGCAATAGCACACGGGCTCGATGTACTGTAGTGCGTCAACTCGATCTGAATTGCGCAATCACATTCGAAAAAATATTTCTTTTCAAGTTCTATTTAGTCCATATGTGTCAAACTCAAGGCCCACGGGCCACATCCGGCCGGCGTAATTATATCCAGCCCGAGATCATTTTATATACTGTATTATTTATTAATGGCCGGGGATATGAAGCGCTGGTAACACGATAAACTACAGATCCCATAATGCAGCGCTTCAGCTGCCTTGCCGAACACTTACCGCGTTAATCAAGTCTAGCTTATGATGCTGCAAGTTATTTGGAAGCTAGCCCACATGATGCGAAGAGAAAGGTGATTCTGAACATAGAGCCTTTAAAAACCGATGGGAGGCTGAGTATATGTTTACTGACATTGCCGGTAAACCCATGTGTCTCATTTGTGGAGCTAATGTGGCTGTAATTACAGAATTTAATCTAAGATGGCACTATGAGACAAAACATCAAGATAACCTGAAAGACCTGAATGCAATGCACAAGATACAGAAAGCAGAAGAGTTAAAGAAGAATCTGACACTTCAGCAGACGTTTTTACCCGTGCAAAATCACAAAGTGATTTCAAGTGAAGCTACTTTTATGGGAGACACAAATGCACCAGTGCAACTTGCCCCACTTTCCCTTTTGCCAAGTAATCTTGAACCAAATCGGCTGCGGTGTTCCCAAATCGCACTTTGCTGATAAACTCTGCGAACTGAGTTACGCCGCGCTTTGGTGACTTTGAAGAACAAAAAAAGAATTTTGAGTTGTTTCGCAACCCATTTGCCGTCGATGTGGAAACTGCACCTGTGCAGATTCAGATGGAGGTGATTGAGCTGCAGTGTAATGGCACACTGAAGGCAAAGTCGATACTGCGCGCCGCACAGTTTATTCACTCCATTCCCAGAAATGCTCCAGCTCCGTCTACATGCGGCTCGAACCTTGTGCATGTTTGGTACCACATATCTGTGTGAGAAGCTCTTCTACAGTCATGAAGACTAACAAAACAGCACACAGGAATCGCCTCACTGATGAGCACCTGCAGTCCATCCTGAGAATCTCCACAACACAGAACCTTACACCAAACATAAACGAACTTGTTGCCAAAAAAAGATGCCACACGTCCAAATCTGATAAAATGACATAAGAGCAAAGACAACTGAATGATTTGATTTGTTATTGCTGAAAAGAACAAATTTTATTTATATTTCCAGGTTTTGTTATGCACCATGTTCATATTTGAATTTGTATAATTTTGACAGAATATATTTTTATGGAGAGCAAAATCATTTTGCGATATTTAAAATTTAAGTTTATTTTTTATATAAAATTACATAAGAGTAAAGAAATTTGAATGTTTGTTCTTTTAATATTTACTTTATTTCTAACTTGTATAATTTATGGAGAGCAAAATATTATAAGTTATTTAAGGTTTGAGTTGATTTATTCCGGAATAATATTCTGTCGACTAAATAAAAATTCCTTCTATTTAAAATTTAAATAGAACTTGAACAGATCGATAGTTCATAATATCCACGCAGACTTGCGTAAGAGCAGGAGTCATCCGTTTTAGCAAGCAGCGTATTGCACTGATACTGAAATAGCCTGCCCATTTAATTATTTAGGAATGGATAAATAAATTAAGATTTTGTACAAATAATGTTTTTCATTTTTCTTCCTTCATGGATTCTGGCACCCCAAAGACTGTATATATGTGTGTATGTATACAGTATGTGTGTGTGTGTATATATATATATATATATATATATATATATATATATATATATATATATATATGTGTGTGTGTGTGTGTGTGTGTGTGTGTGTGTGTGTATGTGTAGATATGATATGTATGTGTATATATATATGTATTTGTGTGTGTATATATATGTGTCTGTATGTATATGTATGTGTGTACATGTACATATGTATGTATATATATATATATATATATATATATGTATATATATATATATATATGTGTGTGGATGTATGTGTAAATATGTATGGATATGTATATATATATTTCTGTTTATGTGTGTGTGTATATGTATGGATATCTATACAAATAACGACATTGCAATGTCTTAGGAACAAAAGGATGCCAAGTCTTTTAATGGAAATAAAAGTTTTCTGCCTACAGAGGGCTCAATTGTGTAGACACCCTAAAATCAGAGTGAAATGAAGATGTGGCAGGCTAGTCCATTTTTTCAAAAACTTAATTTCTGCTACTCAAAATGCTTTTCAGTATCACACTTTTGTGTGGCCCCCACAAGCTTGTATGCATGCTTGACAACGTCGGGGCATGCTCCTAATGAGACGACGGATGGTGTCTTGTGGCATTTCCTCCCAGATCTGTATGAGGGCATCCCTGAGCTGTTGTACAGTCTGAGGAGCAACCTGGGCGCCTAATGGACCGAAACATAATGTCCCACAGATGTTCTATTGGGTTTAAGTCAGGGGATCGTGAAGGCCATTCTATTGTTTCAATTCCTTCATCCTCCAGGTACTGCCTGCATACTCTTGCCACATGAGGCCGGGCATTGTCGTGCATTTGGAGGAAACCAGGACCTACTGTACCAGCGTATGGTCTGACAATGGGTCCAAGGATTTCATCCTGATACCTAATGGCAGTCAAGATACCGTTGTCTAGCCTGTAGAGGTCTGTGAGTCGCTCCATGGATATGCCTCCAAGATAAGATCATCACTGACCCACCACCAAACCAGTCATGCTAAACGATGTTACAGGCAGCATAATATTCTCCACGGCTTCTCCTGACCCTTTCACGTCTTTCACATATACTCAGGGTGAACCTGCTCTCATCTGTGAAAAGCACAGGACGCCAGTGGTGGACCTGCCAATTCTGGTATTCTATGGCAAATGCCAATTGAGCTCCCCGGTGCTGTGCAGTGAGCACAGGGCGCAGTAGACATTTGGGCCCTCAGGCAACCCTCATGAAGTCTGTTTCTGGTTGTTTGGTTAGAGACATTCACACCAGTGGCCTGCTGGAGGTCATTTTGTAGGGCTCTGGCAGTGCTCATGCTGTTCCTCCTTGCCCAAAGAAGCAGATACTGGTCCTGCTGATGGGTTATGGACCTTCTATGGCCCTCTCCAGCTCTCCTAGAGTAACTGCTTGTCTCCTAGAATCTCCTCCATGCCCTTGAGACTGTGCAGGGAGACACAGCAAACCTTCTGGCAATGACACGTATTGGTGTGCCATCCTGGAGAAGTTGGACTACCTGTGCAACCTCTGTAGGGTCCAGGTATCACCTCGTTACTACCAGTAGTGACACTGACTGTAGCCAAATGCAAAACTAGTGAAGAAACAGTCAGAAAAGATGAGGAGGGAAAAATGTCAGTGGCCTCCACCTGTTAAACCATTCCTGGTTTGGGGGTCATCTCATTGTTGCCCCTCTAGTGCATCTGTTGTTAATTTCATTAACACCACAGCAGCTGAAACTGATTAACAACCCTCTCTGCTACTTAACTGAGCAGATTAATATCCCATAAGTTTCATTGACTTTATGCTATACTCTGATTAAAAAGTGTTCCTTTAATTCTTTTGAGCAGTATATATATATATATATATATATATATATATATATATATATATATATATATATATATATATGTATATAAATATATATATATATATATATATATAAATATGTATATAAATATGTATATATGTATATGTGTATATGTATATGTGTATATCTATACTAATAAAAGGCAAAGCCCTCACTGACTGACTGACTCACTCACTAACTCACTTATCACTAATTCTCAGCTTCCGTGTAGGTAGAAGGCTGAAATTTGGCAGGCTCATTTCCTTACAGCTTAATTACAAAAAGTTGGGCAGATTTCATTTTGAAATTCTACGTAATGGTCATAACTGGAAGCTATTTTTCTGCATATGCGTAATGGAGTTCAGCTGGAAAGCCATGGGGGGGAGTTTCTTCTGACATCATCACGCCTCCCGTAATCCGTGAACTGACTGTCCAGCGCACTCGTGAAAACCAGGAAGAGCTCCAAAGCGCTGAAGAAACATGCAGTATATAATTGAGAGGCAATGAAACAATAAGAAGCGGCAGTGAGCATATACACTGAATCCTCCAGGCACTACTTACAAAAGGTTACATAGACAATCGCACAGATGAGAAGCTTCGATGCATGTGCTCCATAACACATTAAAAAAAGGTTACATTGGGGAACTTGTGTCAATGCATGATTTTCTGGTACACCGATTACATTGATCAGCTCTTCCCTAAACCTGACGGTCATAACTAGAACCTTCTTTCCTATACAGTACTGTATACGGCCATAGTGGGCAGCTCGCTCGCCGTGTGTAACGTGGCAGCTGAAGGAATGTGCTTAGCATATTCATAGTAAGGCTGCTCTTGCAACTCAACGCGCCTCGACAATGCACAGATGAAGCTGATGCATGTGCTCCATAGCGCATTAAAAAATA